>NW_018484124.1:0-2903 GCF_002113885.1 Mizuhopecten yessoensis
GTCGATGAAGCAGAATACCCGTATTCTTTCGGAACACGTGGTCGTATTCTTCTTGTATTTTAAGGGTCTCCATGTAAATCCTTCCTTTGTATGAAGTTGCCCAAGTTTTATCGATTTCAGTTCGAATGGTTTTGTTGACATTTCGGTATTTTAGCATTCATCATTTATTCAGGTTATCTGCTTGATTTAACCTCAAAGAACAATTGGTTAACCGTGTTTTTTAGTAATGGCTGCTTCCAGCAAAGACTTTTCTTTGATTTAATATGCATTTCCATATGTTTAGCGCATAAATATTAATTCAGTTATTTACTAATTAATGTATTGCTTCAGTAATTAGTGTTCTTTTATATGTTGTTGTTCTTCTGTCAATCTCGACTCTTGTCAACATAAATGTTTGTGTTGTTTATAACATGCTATACAATCCAGTTGGCCAGGGAAAATATACAAACACATGACCTGTACATATATATGTTTTTACATTATAGTAACAAAAACATATATTGACATAATGCTATAACGTGCAAAGTAAACAAATCTAGCACAATGTTTTACCAGAATGGAAATCTTCGCCAATGTTTGTTTTTCTTTTTCAAAAGATTTGTTCTATCACAATACAATGAGAAACAATAATAAATTGACATAAATCTCTGCTAAACCGGTGTTCGTTTTTGTAAGCTGTTAATTTAATGGAATCCGAATTAGCTACAACATTGATTAAATTACAACTTAAAGATGTTATGGGACACAGACACGTACTGTATATACCATTGTATTAAACGCGCGTTTACATATATCATTACATTAAAAGCACGTTATGTGTACTTAGTGTGTACGAATTCGAGGAGAGGTAGTCTGTTTTTGTCACAGCCTCACGATTTGTCTTGCCCATACCGCAATTCAACACCATGGACTGCCCGGATAGCGGATTCTCCGCCGGTGATATGCGGGAAAGCTTAACTTAATTTTCTGTCTTGTGAAACTCGAAAAAAAGAGTATGATGAATTGAATTGAATTCTTTCGGAATTAGCGTATATATGGGAAATAGATTATTTTAAAGTTTACATTTGTCAGTCTGTGTCAGGACTTGTTTGATGACAGTAGAATATAGGCACCACAAGAACCAGGTTGTACTACGCTTCAACAGGCCGTATGGCGTCATTTTTTAAATTGACTTTTTCCAAATCTAATTACTGTACAAAACAATTAGTCTTAAAACAAGTGTATTCTGAGAAAGACCATTTTGAATCCCAAAACTATGTTGTTTTACTTCTACTTTTAGGAATCATAAAGTATAGTAATTACTCAAATTTGACCTGAATAAGAATTAATATATTGGAATAGGGTACAACTCGATCGCGCAGAAAAATACACCAATGACTACGTAGCAAATTTAATTTATCTTTTAACTGATACCAGCAAATTAATCCTTTGAAATACCAGCGTGATTAAAATGGAAATAAAAAAAAATTCATGGCAAGATAATTTAATTTTCAGAAATTTGGATATAACAGAGTTAAAATTATCGATTAATTTATATATGTTCATGTGCTGTTTATGTTATACTGTATTTTTCTACATTGAAAAATGTTTTCAAAACTATGAGTTGAAAAAATAAACCAAATATCCAAAAACAAATTAGAACAGCATACAGCTATTTAAAAAATCTTCACCAAATCCAGCAAATATCTGAATATCCGTGTTGGTTCCGGCTATTCTGACCTATGACGTGATTATACATCAGTTTGATGGATGTGTGACCTCCGCGTTAGGACTCTCTGGTTGTGATTGGCTATCACAATTGACGAACGCGTAATTCAAAAAAAGAAATATTTCCGATATGATGTATTTGATTTTATTCTTCTCAAATATGATTGGGTCACCAAATTGAACAGCTGACCTTTGAACTCTGCTTCCGAATCGATTTTTATGGCCAGTTCTATGAGGTAGTCGTGTCGTATGTTAATCCTTTCATAAGTTTCATGTATATTAAAAGAGGTGTTTCCATCAGAAACAACATCCCATTTCATAATGACAAAAACAGTTGTAACACTGAAAGACACCAATGGAAATAAAAAAAAACCACACACACAGCATTGATGTCATATCAGCTTAGCGAAGAAAATGCATTAAAATCGTGTAGAGTTTGTGTTTGTGTTATGACGAGGAGCAGCCACACAGTGCAGCACACGAAGGCTGCTGTAGGGAGAAGATAATCATTAGACCCATGCGATTTAGGCTTTAACGCCTCAACATGTCAATTAGCCGTCACAAATGAGAAGACATGTATTTGCATAGGCAAGAAGTCAGACCTTTTAGCTGTGGTTGTATATTTCACGGATTAAGACTCGCAACTCAAATTGATACTGCCCATTATGTTTTTTGACTCGCCACATGTAATAGAGTTTGACACAAAGGACTCATTACTAAGAATTTATATCACAATGGATCATATATCCTGGGGTATATTTCTGTTTTTTGTTTTCAGTTTTGTTGGTTATTTGCTTTTATGGGGGCATATGTCACGAACTATCTGACAATAAACAGAAAGAAATCTCTCAGACTAATCTGCTGCTTACTGTACATAAGATCTCAAGAAAGATATGTATTTTTAAAGATAAGATATTTGTTTTTAGAGATTTCTCAACACGTTTGCTTGTCAAGCAGAAACGTATACATTTCGTTTTAAAAGGTTAAGAAAGATCAAAAGTAGCATCCACATCATAAAGAATTTTCAATTAAAAGTAAAAGCATATAAGAGTGTCAACAATCTTTTTATTTAAACTCAAAATCGATAAAGCTAGGGGAAATGTAAACAAAGGAAAGATTTACATGGATAACATGGAACAAGTTGAAGAGGATGAAGACTAGTATTCCGGATGCCGGGTGTCGCTGATAAAGCAGAA
>NW_018484125.1:0-2903 GCF_002113885.1 Mizuhopecten yessoensis
CCACCCTTATAAAGTAAAACCTTGTTATACTGCCACCCTTATATAATAAAACCATGCTATACTGCCACCCTTATAAAGTAAACCCTTGTTATACTGCCACCCTTATATAGTAAAACCATGCTATATTACCTTTATACAGTAAACCTTGTTTTACTGCCACCCTTATACAGTAAAAGACTTTTTATATTACCACTTTTTGGTCCAGCCAGAATTGATGTTAAACGTTTTGAAGATAAATTGAGGTAGACATAAAGGATTTTTTAAGAAAAAAGGTAAAAGAGTCATTGAATTGAAACCAATGACATTGTATCAAGGTTTTACTGTATGTACAGATATGGCTTTATACAATAGAGCTGATCATGCAGCTGACAAACTATATAGTATAGAGAGTTAAACAGAGTATTGCTGAAATTAAAACACAAGAAAATTGATAAAAAATACATGGATACATGCCAACAACATGATCACATGCTCAGGGACTTGACATGTTGATAAAGATGTAATGGAGTGACTTGAAATGGAGTAAAATAGCCGCTGTGTTATATATTCTGTAGATCTATCAGAATGTGTGGGTATATGTCCAGACACTTCTTACAGTTACAGAATACATGTACAAACAAAACCATCAAGATATGTGGATACATTCACCATCTTGGCATATATTGCTTTGCTTTAGGGAGCATTTTCAAGAATATACCTGTAAACAATCCAAATTTTGTTTTCCGACCCATCAGCGTAGGTGGATACAAGTAAGTCCAGGCATTGCTTCAAGTATCCTCCAGTATATACACAAGCCAAAGTGGTATCTTTTGTTGGCATTATTATACTACAGTAGGGTTTGGCACTTCATACCCCAGCAGTATTGGGACTAATTTGTTTCTCCGTCACTTAATTGTCACGTTATACACAACTGTTGGGGAAATACAGGAGAAGGGAAGAAATGTTTCTGGCCATAATTAATGGTGCCACGACCAGGATGTTATTTGTAATTCTACTATAATGTGTTTCTCCACTATGAATCATATACAGATATCTGCTCCAATTCTCTTACTATTCCAAAAAACTGTTTGTGTAACCAAAGGTTTTGGCCTTTTTTCGTTACTTTTTCTTTACTGTGTCGTTAATTATCACCAATGACATTGGCCGAATTCCTTTTCTGTTATGGTATGGTATAAGTACATTGATGTTAATGCCAGAGTCTCTCAGGTTTCCCGATACTCTAGTTTTACAACCAAACGGCGGTGATTGGGATTCCCTTAGATTTCCTTCATTGGTCGTTTACATGACTCTGTATCAGTGTCATCTCTACGATTTGCCGATGTAACAGTTAATAGCACGTTAACAGATATTGTTACCGTGCCTAATGTTGGTAGGCTGGGCCTATTATTTACCTACCAGTGAGATTTTCTATTCATATCATCATGCTGCATTTATATATTTCTTGCTATGCTAAATTGTATAATGTATTTAATATTTGTTCTTGCCTTACATGTTTCAACGTTATATGGAACCAGATAAGGTGTGTGTGGAATAAGAATGTTGATTTTTTTTTACTTAATGCGTCACTTTCCAATAAACTTTTTATTGCCAAAGTGATGACTTAGTGTCAAATCACTAATTTTGTGGGGTTTTTAATTTCGTTGATTTCGTGGGTAATCTTCATCCACAAATTAATAGGTCTATTAAGTAATTACCAGTTTGATATAAAGCACCTCTCTGTTTTGAGTGGGTACTCGTAACCCATGAATTCATGTACCCACAAAATGGTGTTTTGTCGGGGAAACCACGGAAATTTGGGCCTCACAAAAATATCTGATTTCACAATAGATGAAATTGTTTTATCTTTTCACTTGGAATTTATCGTTGGAATATCCCAATTTGTCTGCTAATTAATTAATTTGATTGTCAAAACTTTTTATCCCAATATATACCGTAGCAGATTTTCTTCATTGCTGGAATATGGACTACATTTATATGCTTATCTTAAATGTTCCCTTCTGTGTGAGTTTTGATGGTAAGGGGAACAGAGGAAGCAGAAGATGTTGAGTCATGTAAATGTGTGAAAGATTACTGTTCACCAAAACCCAACATTATAAACTGTATGTTGATGGCATTTGACTGAATCTCACACATGTCTTGCCTCAAAGCTGTGTACACTTGTATAGTAATGAATAGAGGATTTTTATCGCTTAAGAAATCTTACGTTTAATACCAGTATTAGCTATATGGCATTAAAACAACCCTCATATGTACTGCACGCTGTTATTCTCACGTCACTTACATAGAAAACCGTGTACGGAGTAAAAACACACGTACTACATGTTACATGTGTGTGCCTGTGGTGACAGCGACGTAAAAAAGGCAAAAAAAATATCAAAAGTTCGCTTCAGAAACAGGCAACTACAACCACATAATGGGAGCGTCAAGAAGCATCCAGGACAAAGGTAGGAGCGTAAATATTGAAGCTGTTGTGTACTTCATGAATCCCCTGAAGCCATTTACGGAGGTTTCAGCCACACTTGGGATGTAAAAGATATGACATAGACCAATAGTGTTGCTGGAGGGTACTGAACCCCGTTAATTTCATCAAGATTGTACGGAAGTTCATCATCTCCGAAAAGTTTATGCAGGTGCAGTTTTGGATATAACTGTATACTATATTGTGAAAGACTGCGTTTCTTTGTGAAGGGGGGGGGGGGAAACAACTGTTCGTACACGTATTTGAGTGATTGAAGTAGTTGTAAGATGTTTTACATGTGGTCTGGCACATGTGCCAATGACCTCTAGATAAACTTATGCAACTTACATACCCGTATCAGATATTATTGGGGGTTTCCCATGAGAAGAGTTCCTTTGTTTGTTAACTCATTCACCCCTACATATTTAAACTGGACTTGCCCAGT
>NW_018484126.1:0-2903 GCF_002113885.1 Mizuhopecten yessoensis
CTACTAACACTTCCGGTGTAAACACACCAGGCCTGTCAATCAATAACCCAGAATTGTACTGCCTTGTACTTTAATTTCCATTTATACAGTTTATCACATTTTTTTCAGAGTTGATACTGGGTATAAATAATAACATCAAATGCCACCCTTATCATTAAATGTCCATCTTAAGCTTATATTCTAATTCTTCATATCGTACTCCATGCATACCACGTAGTTATGACGTATCAATAAATTACATATAATATTTCACTTAATTAATTGGAACTTATCTTGCGGAATACTGGCTGTACTACCATATTCATTGCAATACCTCATGCATATGAATTGAGCTTATTTATATACTTCATTGTATGCAAACACGAAATCAATATACCAGGCATACCATTCTGTGTCAATGCATTCGAAACTCAAACTTTATCGAATTGGCCGTCTGCAGTAGGATCCAAGGAGACACCAAAGCATGCATCGCTACAGACAAACGAAGACGAAACTGGGACACCAGAGAGTACAATGCATTTTTAAACCGTTCAATTATATATGTTGTGTAGCATAACAGATCGATTTTCTAGCCTTGGATACGTGTCTGTGTCGGCATTAGTGACCTTCAGTGCTGACATGCGACAAGGTGTAATTATACATTCTAGGTAATAGTACTCGAGTCTGTTTACACAAAGCGACGTCAAAACACATGCTTCTTGTATTTATCCATACCGTCACGTTACAGTATACCTCTGTTGGTATTTTTGTCTGGGGGTGTAGGTACACCTGTATCGAGGTCCGGGTATATTTGTTCGCAGCCGTGCCATCTTTACGACAACAGACCTAAAAAGAAAAATGTGGAAAATCAATTAACGTTGTCAGGATTTAATACATAACTTTTATGAGTGAGAAATCACAAACTTATGTAGAAGACATAAGAAAACAAGAAAGAAATGTTCATATTTAGATATAGCGAATTAAACATTCGTTAAGTTGACGAAGCTTTTTTGGTCGACTTAGTGCAGTAAGTCAATATATGCACAAGATAAATATCAGTATGGCACGTTCCCAGTGATGTGTCAGTAGCTGGTATCCAACTGTTTACAAATGTACATTTCAGATTCTGAGAAAATTATTCACAAGAAAGGTCATACTCATTTTAATATTAACCTGAATATTTAAAGACATCATTTTTTTTAATTTATATTTGGATCCTGTATATGCTATATTACACATCAACATTTGTGTTCCCTTCAGGAGATACAATATCTTCTCCTTGATTTCTCTGCACTGTACTCTGTACTAAAATCTGCCTTCTGATTGAATCTCCCTTTTTTCTTGCTCCCTGACCTTTGTTTCTGGGCATTGTCTCTCAACATATCCGTCTTGGTACGACCTTGGCGGTTGTGAGGACTTTAAACCCAACGTAAACTCCTTACCACACCAAGTTGTAGACTCGGATACAAAAACCTGAATGTGTTTCGTTTGATACACTTCAAAGCGTTGGACCGTTTGTATATCATATTCTATATAATAGGAAAGCCTGTGTTCACTTTGGTAGGAGAACAAAACACTTTTTTGAATATTTCTTTAAGTTAAACGGAAACTGAATTAATAAGTTTTCTTTCCTTCTGATAGAAACGATATATGACAACAATGCCTTACGATTTATGACCATGGTGACCTCCCTAGAACGGGTGTTTCTCATCATTTCGTTTAAGTAATGTGAGGAGCATGTCACGTGCTCAATCCATTTTACCCTTAAACCATGTTTGTGTTTATCTTATATACACATAATTGAATCATGGTAACTTGGTACTACAAAAGCAAACCGGGTGTTGTAGCTGTGTCCTTGTCGCTTCTGTCATTCTATATTTAGCTATTCCGGTTATTGCAGTTCTATCACGCTATCTGATAACTGTTATCTGATATGTCGTCTGCTGTATTATACTGCTGTTCAGTACAACCTGTACATTATTTGCGGGTCACAATAAACGTTGTAAATCTGTAAAGGTACATATTCAAGTGAGTTTTGTGTTGTTTTGTAATATTCCCTTTGTATTTGTAAACGTACTGGTGATAAAATCCTGTCAGTCAGGTGTATTTTGTATGTCGTATTCTATAAAAACACACATGCATGCTTATCGTACTGTTGTTCACTTCTGAAGAACTTGAACATGTATTGTACTTCATTAAAGTGCATTTTAGTCAACCATTTTAGCTTTTCCTGGAACTGTAGTCACCTCAGCAGTAGTCGTATCTCCTGAGTGCCTTAAACACACAACATATTTCCACCAGTCGGATGATAGTTTTTTCCAGGAATTATTTGTCATACAGCCCATACACGATTGCTTAATCTGTTTCAGGTCGCTCCTGAAGTAAACATCCTCTGAGTAAGCCTCAATTTTCAGCATATTTTCTCCAGGTAATCTTGCTTTTACATTTTAATGACTAACTCTATGACTGTATAATTTTTGCCTTCCAGTTTACTTTCCCTTTTCAAGAATTCTTTGTCATATGGGGAGGATGAGGGGTGTTCAGTATAACGAATTCATCCGATCGATGAGCACATGGTTAGTTAATCAAATTTATAATATGATATTTTTATCTTCGATTTTTTTAATTCATTTACATTATTATGCGATTGGGGTTAAATATATTGAATTTTCTTAAATCATCAGCATGATAGAGAGATGCTGCCATTTAATTAGTGACCCGGATGCTTATTCAAAACCAGGTTATCTGGACGTAAATCAGTCATCTATATGTAGCATAGATTTAAGATATATATTTAATCTAAAACAACAAAAATACAGGTGAAGGGATTTCAAAGGATCATATGAATGCAATATATACAGAAATGTTCAAACATTGCCAGAAAATATGATATTTAGAAAACATCTGGTGATATATAAAAAAAA
>NW_018484127.1:0-2906 GCF_002113885.1 Mizuhopecten yessoensis
AGAGAGAGAGAGAGAGAGAGAGAGAGAGACACAGAGAGAGACACACAGAGAGACACACAGAGAGACACACAGAGAGAGACACAGAGAGAGACAGACAGACAGACAGACAGACAGACAGACAGAGATAGACAGACAGACAGACAGACAGACAGACAGATTGTACTGCAACGACGTGGCGATGAAAATATATCTGCACCCAACAACGTTATCATGTCTGTCTTGTAGATCTTCAGGAGGTATTGTAGTGTATTGTATTTGTAGTATTGCACAAATATGATAATATGGGGGGAAAAGTGGAAATATCATAAAGCCGTTTTGCATGTAGCGATAATCTTCAAAATGTAATAAAAGTTCATACACATTTCCAGTTTTTATCCCTGTTACAATTCTAGTTGATCTAAACACAGCACCAACTGGACAATATATGTAACTGCATGGATATGAACAAACACAAAGTAAGACACAATGAACATCAATGATGTGCACAATTCCCCCGAGACAGATATCTCATAACACATAATAGTAAGTAAACTTACATTGGTGGCGTCAAAATACCTTTTGTTTAAGATTTCGACATTCATTTCTCACAAAGAAATCATGTTGAATTTGAATGACTGCCAAGTTTTGGACTCGTATAAATATTTTTTTAAATTATACTTATTTTTCATCATTCCAATATGTATTATGTAAGGCAAACTAAAATGAAGATCTATCTACTATATCAGAATAAATATGTATATAGTCACAGTAAGGGAAACAATACCGTTTTGATGTTTTGAGTTAGTATTTTATAAGAAGGCTTCAGGGGGCGGGGACGGACCAAGGACCAAAAATAGTTGCATGAATGAGTATTAAGCCACACCTCTGATCTGGTACACTGTGACGGACTTTAGACGTAGTAACAATATAATGGATGATATCAAACTTTTACTTTTTACTCAAGCAATGTACGTATTAAACGTGTAGCAAAGTTTCAAGACCGACTGGTCCCTTTGTCCCGCTTTGTAACCTATCTGATGCAGTGAGTATACGCTCCCTATTGATAGGCGAAATGTCTCGAATCGAGTGACATGAAAAATATACATGTACAATTTCTTCACATCGTTGTACAGGTAAATGACACAAATCGCCACTCACTCATAGCTTGACAAAGGGACCAGTCGGTCTTGAAACGTTCCTACACGTTTAATACGTACATTGCTTGAGTAAAAAGTAAAACTTTGATATCACATATTTCCAAATTGATTAATTTGTCTATTGGTGTCCAGTAAGTGTATATAAGGCTACAATGTGAGTATCTCGACAATTAGAAAGTTATGACCAAGTTTTCTATATTCGACTCTGCCCCTCCCTCCATCCTCGAGAGATGCATCATTTTCATTAATCCCAGAATTTATCAGTTTGGCCCAGTGTTTTTTTAGACTATAAATGGTTACAATCTTTTTATCTGTTTAGGAGGTGAAGACTTAAAAATCAAACCCAAAATTTACCCTATTGGACCTCGCCACTCTTCCCCTTATCTGGCAGCAGTCACGCGCTATCATAAGGAGGCAAATACCCCAACACATCCTGTCTCCGGCACACGTACACACATACATTCATGCATGCATGCACAATACACACGGAGGCACGTCCTTAAATTACCTTAGCTGTTAATAGGACGGTATGGTGCAAAGGTTTACAGTTTTAACCAGTCCGCCCTGAACCCTATCGTTTGGACATTCTCAAAATGTCCTTTTTGTTTAATTTGAGTTTAATCTTTAACCATCCCTGTTTCCCCAGTCCCTGTGATAGATGTCTACATATACATTTTCTCTGCCATGAGTTTGCAACTTTTCTGTCCTTACTAGTACAGGTTCGCGCATGACTTCTATTTAAAGGACCATTAAGCCTAGCCGTATTCATAAGCCATGACCAGAAGTAATAACGCCTCTCCACGGGATCGGAATGGGTCTATGTAAGCGTGTGTATGAAATCTAGGCCTCTATGTATCTGTGTCCGGTTTCATTAGTACTGCAGAGCCTTGTTTGGGTCGTTGACGTAGAACCTTGGTAGTTTATATAAAAACACCATCTGTCCGGAACTTTTGATGTTTAGGCGAAAAAGTAATTCAGATCATATCCGGTTTTTATGCATGCCTTTGTAATGGGGGTTTTTTCTCCTCAAAAAAATCATACCTACACCAATTTTCTTCGATGAAGATCTTTTTTCTTTAGAAAGGTTACAAATTCTCTGAGTCTAACAAATGGAGGGACACTCATTTCTTGTCATCACTTTTTCGTAATTGTCAACTCAAACTGTTTCCCTGCGATAGTGTATCGTTTCATCTCAATCGAGAAAGATATTGTTTCCACAGATTGGTTATTTTAGGGCATATTGTGATACAGAGATTAGATTAGATTAAATACGTGTGATTGTCGGGTTAGGCAGGTGGTACATGTATACTTAACGTCAAATGTATACAATATACTTTATCTGGTCAAATAAACGTATGCAATGTGTACCCCATCATGAAACATTTTAATTATCCTGTCTAATCCGACACTCATATTTGTCAAATTTACCTGGAAAGTCTGACATCTTGTGAGACAATAAATATCAGTTACATAAATATGTATATTGCGTGTGTCAGATAAGACAGGTTAACATGACCAATATGTTTTACAATAGGATGTCGGATTGGACAGGTAAATGAAATATGTTGTCTCATAGGATATAAATTGTATCTGGCCAGGTATATACGATTGATATATGTAACGTACCATAATACACAAGTTACTGATGATCACTTGGACCTTAGAATCACCGATAAGTTATAGAAGGACTCAACGTATATACATATATCACCTGTCTAATCCGACACCTGACTATTTCGATATTTTGTCATAACTAAATATACATATATC
>NW_018484128.1:0-2906 GCF_002113885.1 Mizuhopecten yessoensis
TTGGAAGGAACTGGAATCGGGGCGAGGTGTTCCGAATGGGTCCACCAGTCAACCAATCGGCACTACTCCGTCAATAAAGCGTTTCTGTATCTCTGCACCAATATTGTCCTGTCATGGCACCGAACGTATTTCATCATTAATTTTCAGGGTTTAGACTAAAGATAATATGGTGCAGTCTAAATTAAATAATGCTGTGACCCACACCTGTTTTACGGATATTTTTCCTGCTTACAAGAGAAGCCAGAAAGCTTTAATAATCCTGAACGGTGTTAACTGCTCGTTAGTGGTAACTCTCTGGGCTATCAATGACGCAAGGTAGGATTTGCTGATGAATCTGAAGATTAAAATGTAGTGCTTAAGGAATCTCTGAGTTTGTAATTACAAAATAAATTATTTACAGAGGTGCAATTTATAAGACTCAAAAAAAAACCGAGGTGGAGGTCGGTTTACCAGACATGTCAAATACAGATTACTTTCAGTTAGACATTATAGAAAGATGTTGAATATTTTGTAATAAAGATTTGGGTGTTTGGTTGAGATTGAAGGGTTTATATCAAAGACTTGGAATTGGAAGATAAGGAATAATACTTGATAGTTAGTAACAAGGGTTGGTAAAATTGTAATGTAGCAATATATAACAACACGACCAAGCAGAGATGAGAAGGCGATGGTCAGACAGACAGGAGATGGTCAGAAACAATGTACATAGGTAGAAAGGTTTGTGATAACTGAAATGGGAACTGCAAGGACGGAAGTTTGGCAAAATTACATCGTGCTTGGTAAAAGTAAAAAGTTGACAACAAGACATGGGTTGAGGTGGGAGGTTGGGAAAAAAGACATGGAACAAACGATCTTCACTTAGATTCAAAATAACTTTTGCGAAAGCATGACTTGCAAAGGTCCTGCTCCATTTTGAATGCATAATATGTCCCATAATGTATCCCATAAATATCCCATAATATATCCCATAAATATCCCATAATACATCCCTTGTGCGGGCTATCAATCGAACATGCTTGGCGCGCTAAATTCAAGTTCTGTATATGTTCAACTTCATCTTTTTACACATTTGAAAAACAAACAAAAATATTGTGGAATGTCCACACATTGCCACTAGCGGAGGCAACACGGGCCAACACTGATATTAAAATAATGATGTTGCATTGTTAATGGTAATAAATAAAGTGTTTCTTCAATAAATTGAACATTTTTGTCCTTCGCATGTGCCAGTGATTACATTACAATGCATAAACATTGACAGATAACACAGACAGACCCGGTCGTGTCATTATTTACTAGCACTGATCTGGACATGGTACGATGGCGACATGCATTAGGCCAATATCTAACGTCATGGAGTATGTAAAATCGTGGCTTTCCGTGACACGAGACAAATATATTATGCATCAAGTGTGTAATACCCGTATACACCCAGAACAGTGGAGTACCCCAAGGTATGTTGTGTATGACCCAGAATGGACGCTAAGTTATTTGCCGGCATGTGTTACATGTGACCCTTGACCTCCATCAAAGCCTCGACTGGACCTGGTGGAGACTGGGACGTGTCTACGTATATAATTGTCACACCTCCTGGACGCCACAGCCTTCTTCAGCTCATATTACTTCTGCTATTGTAAAAAATGTACATTGGTTGTTCCCATTAGTTTCCACATTTATCATTTCAATCGAAATATATACAGTTTTCTAAGAGCGTGTATAAATTAAACATCTTAGCATTTATTAAGATAATTAACTATCAGTATTACAATGTATTTACATGATTTGGTCGAGTTAGCCACCACAGGAATAGACATCATATACGTAATGTTATACGTCGCTGACCAATTCTTGTAAACCAGTTTGATTGTGGTCGATTCATCCGAGGTCACTGTAGATGATTTCAAACACTGGTGGCGTATTTGCGGAAGTAACTATCACGCCTCTATTTCAAAAGAGTTATAATCTTTGTTTGAAGTTACGGTTGTATTAGTATAATACTAATTAAAATTAAAATTGTTGTTTCAGTAAACTTGACCGAATTGGTTCGCGGTCTATTGTCACACAAACGGTGTTCCATTCAGTTATATTAATGGTGTTTTCACTGTCCTTGCTGTTTGTAGATAATCTAATGGAATGTGATGTTAATGTTAAGTGATCGGATTTATCCAAATACGTCGATCCCCAGTACGCCAATACAGTTCTCACCAAATCTAGTGTTACTGGATTATGTCCCTTAATCGCCCGAGGAAAGTTGTTTTCTTCCCTATCACAATTTCTGTAATGGGCTCTTGTTTAATCTCCGACCAGAAGTGGGCACAGGTGTGAGGTCTGGATACACCCCTCCCCTGGCCGAGACATGTTTGATCTAGATTACAGGTATCAATGGGTCTGTATTCCACGGCGTAATCATTGCCAGTGTGAGGCGGGAATTAGCCTACTAGCTAATTATGCTCATGAATGGAAAAGTAAATGAATTCAACACCTACCCGTGTAACGGAATCGGGCCGGTAAGTTAATTACGCAACGTAAACCCCTATGGTGACACCTGGGAAGGGTAACTTGCGGACGTGAAGAAACACCTCCAGGCTTAACCTTTCTAATGATCAATTTATCGATTTCCCATCGTTATCGACAGGTATCTGAGGGACGAGATCCGCTGGAGTGGCTATATCGATGTCTACAGCAGTTTAAACATGTATCCACTCGAGGAGGTGCTAATATTTGTTTACCTGGACACATTTATCACCCAAATACTTACCTTGGTGTGAAAACCATTGAAATAAATGTAACTTTATCATTACGAATAAACAGAAGCTATACAAGGAAATGTGTAAGACAATCACCTGACAGCTGTATACAGTGGACAGTATGGGACAATTCACTGACAGCTGTATACAGGGGAAAGT
>NW_018484129.1:0-2906 GCF_002113885.1 Mizuhopecten yessoensis
GTTGAGGTATACATGTAATCCCAGGGAACCTATCTAACACACACAAGATTGTGAACTATTTCAGCGATATGACACGTGAAGACACTAAAAATTGTCATTGTCTGTACACTCCAATACTGGCCGAACAATAGCCAAACTGTACACCAGCCCTAATAAACATCCACTGTGAGAGCAGGCCACCAAACTGTCAGTATACAATTCATATTGACATACTTTATCTTTATTCAGCAATTAACAGTCAATAATGCTGACTAGATAAGGTCCAGTATACATGGCCAGAGAGCTACACACCTCAAGTGTCCACTTGTCAATCACAAGCACTGCTTTATATATTATAAGCTGGGTTTCCCATACTACAAATGGACAACAGAGATGAACAGAGTAGTTTTAATACCTCTAGCTGACCACTGGCTAAATGTAAATAATACAATTATTATCATCATAGATATCTCTGGTGATCTCTATGAGGTTTTGAGAGAAATCTTTAGAATGTCAACACCATTTTAAATCTCTGTAAATGACCTGAGGGTATATATGGAAGTTATATTGAACAATCTTTAAAATATGTCAACAACATTTGAGATTAAGATTTCTGTAAGTGACCAGAGCATATTGACCAGGGGACATATACTATATAGATCTAGATTGTTATCTGTAATGAGTTTAGGTATAAGCTGGAGTGGTGGCAGGTTTGTTACAGATAGACTATAACAAACAGGTTCTGTGACAAACCCGTGTCATAACCTACAATTTTTATCTCATCTCCTGTCAAAATATTGGATTTTAATCCAAACAAACTTGAGAAAGGTTAAATAAATGTTATTCTTCTTTTTAAAAATATTTTCACTATAAAGTGTGTAGCAAGTTCACACAAGTTATACTTTGCCTTTTTACCTTTCATTATATATGTTTGATTTTCACAAATATATCTCAGATCAGGTCTGGACATATATACCACTGGTTTTATACCCAGTATATTTCTCTGATCAGGCCTATAGCTACCACATGTACAGAAGCTGTCAACTTGTTAGGATTTTTGGGCTGAAGTCCTTTGGAAGAAATTTAACTAAATGATGTAAAATAGTATTAATTGCTACACTTTTATTCTTATGTAAATTAACATTTTTTTAAAAAGACCGTAAAAATCTAAGTTGACATTTATTGAATGATCACCATTCAATTTCATCCTCATATCAGTGTGTTACCAGAAACCCCCCAAATGATGGGTTTTCACCCCCAAAACAGATAGTTATTGTACCCCTAGTTTTCATCAATTAATGCAATGGGAACACTGCACAATTAACCCATGCCTCTTATGTCCCCCTATTCCTGCCATACATTCCATATTTATTGTTCTGTACTGTACAGGTGTGTAATACTGCCACTGACACCATCAACAGGACACTTACCTTGAAGACTGACAAGACTCGAGTTATCATCGGTAATGATTATGGCTAACAACACACAATATAATACACAGTCAGATCAATAGAGAACCACCACTTGACTACACAATACAATTAGGCAACAGCATCTCCATCTCAGTAGTAAAACAGCAAGAATGTATTGCACCATTCAGGAAATGTCCCTCCAAAACACTCAACCAAGGTTATCCATCATTCCCCTGGAATCATTTCCAAATTGGTCCCATTTCCTAAAGTGCTAGAAGCATGGTGGGATACTAGTGGTAGTAGTTTCTGCTATAGCTCAAAATCATCATAGCTGCTGGAAACTTCCACCAGGCAGCAGGATGTGGGGGAGTCTTCCCTGGCTCATACAGTTGTGGGGAAAAAACCTGATGTATTTACATAGGGCTAGTCCACTAGTAGTGGGAGGGGGCAAGGGGGAGGAATGGTTGTGAGGAGGGGGGAGATGGAGGGGGGAGACTGGTGCTGGGAGGATGCCAAACAGCTCAGCAGTGCTAGGACAGCTCTGTGGGTCACTGGACAGGTCGACCTTGTATACTATCTGAGGGTCACTCAATTGACCTGTTTATGAACAAAACTGACCTGTGCATGCAGGTACCTTCGTTTAGACAAGGATTTTTGTTTTTTTCTTTTAGAGAATTTGAGTTTCTTCTTTCTGTTTATCTACCTAATAATCATTTTATAGCATTATTACAATCAGACCTATTCTAGTTTTCAGACTATCACAGTACTGTAGGTCTGTCTGGTCCATTACCTGGTCAGTCCATAAGCTGTATAATTTTGTGTAATAAACATGTCATCATCTGTGATGGCCATATGGATTATATAATTTGACTGTCTGGAAGTCTTCACTGTTAATCATGTATGTACACAATATATACTTGGAATTAATGTACAATATGCTTGTAATTGTTATTACCTTGCCAGGATGTGTGACTGAAAACGAATATTTAACAGAATCAAGTGGACACCTGTGTATTTATACCAGATGAATTGTAGATAACAGAATACCCTGTGATGGACTACCTGATGCAATATACCGTTCACCAACTCCTATTTTTAGCCAATGTCAACTCAACACATGATTCATAGTGAAATGAATCACCAGGATTGAACACCTTATCAAATACAATACCCCTTATATCGCAGCCCTACCTACTCAAAGTCGATAGTACAACCCTACCCTCTCCACAAATGCAGGTGCACTTACATACCCCACAACGGGTACTTAAAGGTTTAAACATATTAGCTAGAATTAAAAAAAATAAAAAAAATAATGAATCATTGACTTCATCATTTTCTTTATAGCTTTTTGAGTTTCACCTTCCTCATTTCTGTGTGTGCGCAAAATAAGAATGACTGCAGCAACTCTTATGGGGTCAAATGGGTGCATTATTTCCAGAGTTCATTCACGGAGCTCAAAGCAGTCAGGTACATTTTAGCATATCCGATGATACTTTTATCCATAACAGAAAATTA
>NW_018484130.1:0-2907 GCF_002113885.1 Mizuhopecten yessoensis
CTTGAGACCCCGGAACCCCTCTAGATTCCGCTACCAATCACCACACCATCACATTAATTGACCGCTTGGTTACCTGGTCACTTACCCGCCAGCTCTGTCCACGCACAGGATAATCTTGTGGTCACACGGACTTCCGTTAAATAGCCAGCGTCCGTCACACGGATGACCATTGTCGCCCTTACCGCCGGGGTTTACATACCTCAGCAAGCGGATCTCGATTTGGGCTGTACCGGAAACTACCTGGAACAACATGTACAGCGAAGACGTTCATAATATATGCAACGTGCGGGCAGTCACCCATCCAGCTACTGACCACACTCGACGTTGCTAGTGAGCGGTTCCCCTGGTAACACTGCATCACTGGAAATTCCCCCTCACATTCTTTAGTGGTTACATATTTATCTAGCACCACCAAAAGTGTGAAGTACAACCGTTTATTACAGACTTGCTCAAGTTCCAATTTCGGTTCAACCAAATGCACTCTCGTGTAATTTACATCAATTAACATTTGTGATGAACTTTTCGAGATAAACATTTATGATTTGGTTAATAATGATATACTTACTCAAAAGTCAATGCTTCGTTTATTAGATACAATGGAGTTATTTCTTCTTATATAAAACAAAATTATATACGTTACCGAACACAGTAGTGTAAGGAACACCTCCCAAAAACTCTGTTATTAATGAAATCATCTAACAATGAAAACATCCCAGTCGTTATCGTGGTATGGACTCTTCTGTCCGAGGCCAATCCTAACAGCATATCTTTATTTCAATCTTTCACAGCACAACCATTGTATATTTATAGTTATAGGATGGGAATCTCAATTATTTCCAAGTTACGACCACGTGATAAATCCCTCAAGGTGTGGTCAGACCTTATAATCAGTTATGATAAATCATGAATATGTTTGTCACTTCATGCCTAGCAATTGTATGTATGTCTTTGGGGTGGGAATCTCCACCGTTTCAAAGTAATGAAAAAAAGAGAAGCAAAAATTCCAGGGATGGGGTTGACCTAAGAACGATTCTGATAGCATATGTGTATTCTTATTCATATTTGCATATTCTTATTTGTGTATATACTTCTAGTACTGATAATGATAATGAAACGGTAGCTTGGTAATATTTTTAGATTCATTCAGAGATAGAAGATCGAGTAATACACCAAACATATCCGTAGGATCTTTTCGATTCTGGATCGAGTCTTCTTCTCGAATATTTCCATGTACAGTGCATTAGATTAATTCAATACACAATGGAAGACCGAGTTGTCGTTCACTAATGTCAGACTTTCTGAAAATTGGAATTCGTGTAAGTACTATTCCGTGAATCAACACTTTCGAAGCGAGGACAGCGGGATGGCTCGAGTTTCAGGAAGTATAAGACCCGGGTCATGACAGGTCCTTGTACTTGTGTCGAATCTCAACAGCATCTCAACACACATACTTAAAGTCAAGATGCGCTCGTGTCCCAGTTTAATCCTGTTGTACGGTTTGTTAATGTGGTATTATTTTTTTTAAACAGCTAAAGATGAGTTAAACTATAACGGTCGCCATCTTCACATAGCAAGGTACAGCGTACCACTGCTTGTTTCGGACCCTTACACTAGGAAGAGGGTTGGGTACAGGGTTCGGTGCGCTTAAAGGCCCTTAATGCAAAACCGTGAAATGTTCCAACAAGATGCAGGGCTCATGATATTGTGACACTCAAGTGTTATGCAACTATTTTTTTTCAAAAGAAATGTAAAATATCAACCTTGGTGTTCCATTCGTGATTAATAACACATTTATAAGAATAACAATATCATATTTACCTCTATTAAAGTCAACGTATACCTCTGTATTGTAACTGCGTCGATTGTTTTATTTTTGAAATATCCCTTGTTTCTTCAACGCCTATAGCGGTGTGAGACTTTATGTTTCTTGGGATTTTAAAAATAAGGATACAGATTTCCAGTAAAAGAAATGTGGTAGAGGGCCTTGGAATTATTTTGAAAATGTTAAGTTGTGCAAGGAAGAAAACTAAGACATGTTGTTTGCCTGGCTTGATATAGGTTATATGTGAGCCCCGAGCAAAGCTTAGGTACTTTCTTTACACAAAGCTTACTTCCCATCAACACTATACAGACAAAGAACATTGTGTGGGCTAACTTGAAGAAACCCTCCACCGTCTTCATCCCACTTTCCATTCCATGTTCATTAACTTATTGTGTACCACTAATTAGCCCTCCCAACGTATCTTAACTCACTTTAACAACCAATGTCCAAAACTTTATGAACCGGCAATGACGAAAACAAACACATATACATTCATTGATCCTGCAATGGAATAATGTAACGGCCATATTGAAATTCTCATAAAACACACGATTTAACCTCAAAATTCCTTGGAAGAATATAGGAAACAAAAAAATCACACATGATGTGGTAGTTTTGTTATTTCAGAGACGATACATCGGCTTCGCCGGAATATATTGAATTAGAGCCGAAATTCTCTGTAATATCCATATTCCAGAATTAAGAATTTACGAAATGATAGATTGTAACTTAAACACATTTTCTATATCATAATAAAGAATTGTCTTTGTTCGTTTTTCCTTCCTTTTGCGAAAAATATGCAACTTCGAAAGGGATATAATAATGTGACTTTATTGTTGTCAGTAAGATGGAAAATTCTATCCATTGTCTCTCTCTCATTTCATGACACCTGATGCATGTACTTGTCTGTCCGTCTTTTTCTTGTCCGTCTGTCTGTCTATATGTCTTGCTGGCATCTTTCATTTCCCATCTGTTTGAAACAACCATCCGTTCACAGGGACCTGATAGTTTGTTACAGCTATATTTGAACCTAAACTAATATAAGGTGTTCAGAGTAATTTTACATGTTTTAGGGGTTTAGATCG
>NW_018484131.1:0-2909 GCF_002113885.1 Mizuhopecten yessoensis
TTTTTTTTTAATAATAATGAAAAAAGAAAAACAGTTTTATACAAAACAAAATATTTTAAGACAAAATAATAATTGACTAATGTGATTTTTTCCCCAGAAAGTAACATACAGCAGAATCTTTTAATAATCTGACAGATGACTGAGATTTGATAAAACGTTTAAACGTTACAGGTTGTGATCGGGGTATTGGCTTCAGTTTGGCTAAACACCTCGACAGTCAAGGTTTCCATGTTTTTGCCAGTTTCCTCAACAACCAAAGCGTGGAACAAGACCAACTTGTAAAAACTTGTTCCAACCGTCTACACACTATACAGATGGATGTGAGCAATGTACAGCAGGTGGAACAAGCAGCAACTCACGTCACAGCAGAGGTCAGGGATCAAGGTAAGTCATTTATAACAGAGGTCAGGGGTCAAGGTAAGTCACTTATAACTGAGGTCAGGTGTACCCGTCAAAGTCATAACAGAATCTGAAATTACAAAGGTCAGGGGTCAAGGTAAGTAATTTATAAGACGTCAGGGGTCAAAGTAAGTGATAACAGAATCTCAAATTACAGAGGTCAGGGGTCAAGTTAAGTCATAACAATCTCAAATTACAGAAGTCAGGGGTCAATGTAAGTCATAATAGAATCTCAAACTAGAGGTCAGGGGCCAAGGTAAGTCATAACAGAATCTCAAATTAGAGGTCAGAGGTCAAGATAAGTCATACATGATAGACTCTCACATACCAGTGGTCAGGACTCATGATGATTCATGCATTAAGTAGCAACTCTCATAACAACATAGGTCAGAAGTCAAGGGAAGTCTGCATAGCAACAATTCACATAACAACCGAAGTCTAGGGTCAAAAGTAAGTCATGCATTATAGAAACTTATAAAACAGGGGTCAGGTTTCAAGGTAAGTGATGCTTAAAAGCAACTTGCATGTCAACAGATATCAGGGTCAATTTCATTCATGCATGCCAATGTAGTATATACCTTTGTATCTATCCTCCTATTCTTGTTGCAGGGTATGTATGATTAATAAGAATAATATTTATTATGTATTTACTGATTTTTTTTCAGGATTAGAATTCTGGGGCATCGTCAACAATGCAGGGATCTGTTTTATCGGCAATGTTGAGATAATGGCCAGAGAGGATATGTACAAGGTCATGGCTATCAATTATTTCGGTCCTGTGAATGTTTGTAAGGCATTTCTCCCACTACTGCGACAGTACCGGGGCCGAATTGTAAACGTTGCAAGTAATGCAGGTAGGTTGCCGTGATTACACAGCAAGATAAGTCAGGGTAAAGCTTATAAATACATGTTTATCTAGCAAAAAGGATCAGTTCATTCAACCTGTCAACTTTTGCATCCACTGTTATCACACGGTCGCTATCACTGAAGTGCTTAGTAAATATATGTATAACTATAAATAACTAGCTTTAGTCTAGATCTTATCTTACACAAGGACAACAACACAGATATTTTTATATTTAAACAAGTACACATTAAGTACAGTAATTACACGTTATAGCGTTATGTTGATACCAAAGGGAGATAACCATGAATTTAGTTAATGTGAAAAATTACTATGGGACATCTGAAGAAGATATACTGGGGTTATATATTGTAATTTTTCATTAATTGCCAATGTAACTGGTGTAAAAAAACACAGCTGGTACGATGATAAAAATTAAAGCTTTGTCAAATTGATCTTTTGCATATTTATATAAACCAGGTATCCCTGAGGAGATCTTAGCTAGAGACCACCATTAAAATATCATAAAACCCACCATTAAGATATCATAAAATCCACCATTAAAATATCTTAAACCCACCATTGAAATATCTGAAAATGTCACTGGTATATAGTTCCTTCTCTTTCCTTTGTTCGTTCCTAAATAATAGTACCCCGTAACCAGAGAGTTTATGTACATGAAGTTGCATTATGATCTTTGAGGGGTGTGCTATTTGCTAAATTTCCCAATTCCAATAGAGTACAAATACGGACTAAGTGTAGCATGCAGACCAGTAGTTTGATCATGTTCCCTGTATATACCCTTTTCTGAGAAATAGCAGCCAAATATTTACATTATGATGTCGACATAAAGCCCAAGATGGTCTGGTGACTACCTTTTTTCCTGATTCAGTTGAAATAGAAACAGGAACTAAAGAGGATTAAAGGGAAAATGTATACTATCGTTTATGCAAAATTTAAAATGGCTGCCTGATGGCCATTTTGCTTTTCAAATCCATTTTCAATTGGAGCTTGGACCAAGGGGATAATGGATATCATGTTTTGTTACAATATTTGAAGCAGTTAACAAACTTCACATGTGAAATATTAGATGGCTGCCTGGTGGTAATTATGCTCTTCTGATCCATCACAATGGAGCAAGTACTTAATGCAAATGACATAATCAATCTGAACCACCCACTATATGATGTAGGTTATCCATCAATAGACCAGGGCAATAATGAAAATTATGAAAATCAAACACTATCTGAGGAAGGTGTATTAAAGATACATTTGTTGACAAAAGGACATGGCTGACAAGAATATACATGTATTATTTCAGGTTTGGTTCCCGTGCCCCTCATGGGTGTGTACTGTGCCTCCAAGGCTGCACTGGCCTCTATGTCGGAAGTGTGGAGGTTTGAGCTACAACGCTGGGGTATCAAGGTCGCCACCATTATACCTAGTGGCTACAAGACCGGCATTATGGCTTACGACAAAGCGGCCATGGCTGAAAGATGGTGGTCGAAGGCCAGCGATACTGTCCAGAGAGACTACGGCAGGGAATGCTTCAACATCAAATTTAAGCAGAAAAGTAAGTTATTTGGGAAAAATGAGTAAGTAAATGCATAGGAAAGGAGTAAAATTGAAGTTTTACTCATTCACCCCTGAAGTTTCATAATGAATT
>NW_018484132.1:0-2909 GCF_002113885.1 Mizuhopecten yessoensis
AAGTTTAGTTTTGACTTTTTTCAGATATTATTGCCTTTTTTGTACTTAAAGTATCATTCAAGCCCTGCTAGAATCTCCACAGACAACAAATTTTCCAAATTATTATGTGACGAAAAAGCAATGAAACTTTCTGAGAGTGATACATAGGGGATATACTTTACATCAAATGGCCAGCTTTCCATTTGTTTGGATTCAAAATGGCTACTGTGGTCTCTGGTTGGCTGAGAGGGTTGGGGAGGGCACCGGAGGTGGGGTTGTCTGCAGCTTACAGTTCTAGCTTAAATCAAATGAAATATGTAATATAGCATAACCAACCAACCACCCACCTAAACCATCTCCCCTAGCCATATGTAAAAGAACAATTAACACATTCACCCCTGAAGACACATTTTTGAACTCTTCCAATTCAATGGTTGGAATAGTTCATCATAAAATTTCAGGGATGAATGAGTTAATGGCCATCCGCTCACTGCAGTCTCATCTTCACCATTAATTTATGTGGTCTTGTTTCGCTCCAAATCGACCATCATGACTGGTATTACAAAAGGAATCATTATTAATTCAGAAACTTAAGTCAAATAATTTTCATTCATTTTTTATGTTTGATATATTGGCAACTATATCATGAAATTAAGAGGAGTTTCAAATGATGCGATATAAAACAAAGTAAGTCAAATACATTTTATAGAGATCAAAAAATGTTTTATGGAAACATGATATTACTCAAAATGTGATATTAAGCAAAATCAAAATGTGATAATAAGTGGAATTCATTTGTATACGTTTTATGTGGTGAATGTTCTTAACATTAAAGAGACCAAGACACTGCTATGTAATTTTTCTGAGGAACACCTTATCTATAAATAGAAGTATAAATTACATGTGTCTCATATCACTGAAAAGGCTTAAGTGGCTCTCCCGATTTTTTTGGTCAGACTGATGAGGTTTGTATTGTTATCAGCAGATTATCAATCTTTACAATGCTTTAATTTATTGCTTCCTTCTGTGTAGAATACAAACGTTTGTTTGATTGAAACTTTTCGAGTTACTGTTACATGTAATATATATAGTCTAGGTCCTTCTCACTAATCCACACAAATAGATATTGTCTTTTGAACAGAGATAAGGCACACTTTGTTTTGTTTTTCCCACTGGACTGTAAAAGAACACATGCCTAACATTCATCTTTAAACAGACATGTGGTGTGTGTTTACTTGCCCACCACTAACACGATTACCCCACATCAAAGTGGGCGTACACCCGCCCCATACTCCAAGGGCTTTGTACAAAACCGTCACTCAATAACTCACTTCATTTCTAAATGTTATAAAAAAATGTTTATTTCAAAATCATCAGACTGTATGAAATGTTGTTTAGTACGGCGGTCAAGTGTCAAATTTATAGTCAGCTTTTTAAGGTGCTATGGTAAGGGGTTCTGTAATCCCCCCAATAGTTAAGTTCATTTCTTATTTATAATATATATTTTTTCAATTGGATAAAAAGATTTAAAAGCTGCAGTTTTGTCGTTATCAAGGGGGGCCTAAAAGGGGTGTAACGTTACATCTCAACCGTCTGCCAATATATACCTACGAATCTGGCAACGAAAACCTTTCAGTGCAGGGTGATCAAAGAATTTGTGGGATAAAAAAGATAATGAAATATGTACTTGTTAACTTAAGGACTGTCTAGTACAAATACCTTCTTGTTTAATTTTGAACGTCAAACATAATAGATCTTGTATGTTCCCCCCTCTGTGTTATTTATATCTCCTCAAATGGCCTTATTTAAACAATGGGCATGAATTGTTAAGAAAAAGGTCATGTCAGATCTTAACCGTTCAATGGATTAGCAGGCCTTTTATGTATTTATAGCCACGTTTAAGCGGTTTACGTACTGTCTATTGTATTTATATCTATGACAAGAACCTTAACCACATGCCAGTTCCAGTGTGGAAGTAAAACACCTTTTTTTCTACTTTGGGCCATACACAGGTAAGATTTGACAAGATAATCAGAGATCTGAAATAGCATCAGAGAAGTTGTCGACAAAACCTGTTTCTGTCTTAGGCAGACAATTTGTATGAAAAATTATTTTTATTTATTTTTGTGTGTTGATTGGAATAACGTATACCTGATCCCTGAGTCAACAGACAGGTAGGTTTTGACAAGGTAGTTAAGTTTGAAAAACTACTGGCGCTATTTCAGACATTCTATACATGTGAGCACTTCGGTGCAGGGGTACATGTTCAGTTGAACCTGCACTTTAAGTTAGTTGAGGTTTTATGGGAACATATCACATTTCCCAAGCTTTAACTATTGACAGGCCCACACCCCTAATCATGTCTGTGTTTTGATCAGCGACTTACATGTGTAGTGGAATACTTATTTACATGTATTTTTTAACCTTTTATGTTCCAAATTTTGCCATGACACGATCTACCAATAAGTATGGAATATCTAACTGTAATTAAACCACTTAATGCAAAGTCAGATACCTTTTTAAATGGTTATTTGTATGCACCAGTATAAGTGAAGTTTTTATTTAAGTTTACCTTTTGAAAAAGATTCCCAGCATAAAGCATTACCGGTGTCATGCATAAAAAGTACCCCCCTACCAAAAAGTCTTTTTAGGTAACCTGTATAAAAATTACCTGTCTATAAAGTTTGTATATAAATGTTACTTGTATATAATAGTTACCTTTATATGAATAATACCTGTATTTAAAGGTTACCTGTATATAAAGGTTACCTGTATATAAAAGTTACCTTTATATAGATATTACCTTTTATATAGATATTACCTGTTATATAAATATTACCTGTTATATAGATATTACCTGTATTTAAAAGTAACCTGTATATAACAGTTACCTGTATATAAATGTTACCTGCATAAAAGCTACCTGTTAA
>NW_018484133.1:0-2909 GCF_002113885.1 Mizuhopecten yessoensis
GATTTTCAATTGCAGCCAGTTTTGACTATTATGATACATATATTGTGATTGGTGAAACACTGTTGTACACATGCATGTATGTAAGAGTTTTAGTATTCATGCCAATAGCTGCTATTGCAGTAATGTTAGACATTTAACAAATTTAATTTATACACTGTACAATGTACATCAAAAAGCTTATTAACCGCACATATGCAATGTATATATTTGACGTATTTTACTTACAGTGTAATGAATTTGTTCATTTTTACAGCGAGAAGTACAAAACATTTTATTATCATCATGAGTGTTATAATGTAATTTCATTAAAATCAGCAATGAAGCATGCATCAACATTATAGTGCAAATGCACAAGTATCCAGTTCTAAGACGTAGTAATACCTGCTTGACAGTAAAAGTCAGAAGCGAATTTGATATAAAAGTTCTGGTTTTAATCACAAGTTCCAAGCATTGCCAATAAGGCCAGGCCAGTGATACTATTTTACTCAGGCTTACTAGTTTGCCTCTCAATGTGGTTATTATGAGGCTTCATCAGGACGACTTCTGGTGACGCTTGCAACATGTTCTGATTTAACTCATTCACCCCTACATATTTTAACAGGACTTGCCCAGTCATTGATTTGGTAAATATAAAGCTTAAGTTCAGATGTGAATTTAGGGGTGAATAGGTTAAATGAAACCTATTTCAGTTAAAACTTATTCAGTGGCTTGGCATACTTATTATACCTCATGGTATACCGGTATCCATATACTCTAAGTGCAGGACCGGTACCTCACTTATTACCTATACCCACAAACTTCGAATTGGTGTTGGCTCTAAGTAAATATAGATATTTTTATTTTGAAACTATTGAAAACATGAACATATATATATACTGTTGAACTGGCAACTTGCCATCAGCGCTTTTCATCGAGAAGATATCTTTTATGACATATCAAAGTTCTGACCTGTTGTTATGGAGTTTTCATTTCATGTGACATTATATTGAGACTGTCAAGCCTAAAAGTTATCTTCTTACGAAAGCCTTACCTAGCTGAAAAGAAAATTTCAGGACATGTCTACCGGTATTTGTTGTCCTCATTGTAACGTCATAATGCTGTGACGCCATACATGTTAATTGTAAAAATTCTGATTTCATATATGATATTAGTAAAATCATCAAAATATGACATTGGTAATATAGTTGACCTGTAAAAAACTTGACCTGTTATACAGACATGAGCTCTCGTACCCTCAAGCTTCCATCTCCTATTTATGACAGATTATACAGATCACTGAGATTAAGGATCACAGATAAAGGGTCACATCCAGCATTAAACCCTCATTGTGTAATTAGAGGATAAATGTTAGGACTTTAACATAAACCCAGTACTCTTTAACACCTTTTTTCTAAGGGTTTGTGTCAAAACTCAGGTCTTATCTTTAGTAATTGGTAAAAAATTAAATGTATTTTCCAAAACGGTGCCTGATCCTGATCTTGACTCCTAATTATATCTGTATATCGAGTTTGTGTATGTTTGCAAGGCAGGAGGTGATTTTTCTGGCTCCATTATATTACCTGACCACAAACTTCAGATATGATATACATGTATGTCTCACACAAATAATACTGGTTATATGTACGTACTGCCAATACGTTGATCTCCTTTGATAATATTTTCACAATACATTTGGATTTGAGGGACGTGATTTAGATATTGTGGTTTTGATGTGTCTACTGGAGTATATTACAGATATGTAATCAAATGTAAATTCCATTTTGGAAATGGACCAAATTTCAAACAAACCTTGACCTAAAAATTATATGAGACTAAAACAACCATTGATAATAAGTATGATAAGTTCTGTTTATAAACAGTTACATTGCACATGAATAGTCAGCAAAAAGAAGGTCATTGTGACCTGTATTTTGACATTTGAGCTCAAATTTTGAAAAAGCTATTTTACCTGGTGTAACCACATTTGTTATTCAAATGGTAGAGTGTCCAGTACAAGAAGTAGGTCACTTAAATTGCCTGTCACTGCTTTGACCTTTGACCTTTGAAATAGTTTGTCCTGGGCGTATCTTCTGTACTATTTTTACCTGGAGTTACCCTATTTAGTAGGTATATACACAGTACATCATTAGAGTGCAGATCACTGATGGGTTCAGGAAGTTTGTCACTATGACATATATATATATATAGTGCTATTGCCTTTGACCTCAACGTTTGAAAAAGATTGTCCAGGGCATACCTTCAAAAACTACAGGTATTTCACCTGGAGTAACCATATTTGGTTAAATCTTGGGATGTCAGAGTGTCAAGTACAAAAGTAGGTCACTGTGACCAAGATTTGACCTTTAACCTTGACATTTTTATAAAGGGTATATCATCGATACTGTTTCACCAAGCCTGGAGTAACCAGATTTGGAATGCAAGTACTTCTTGGGTTATAATGGAGTGTCAAATACAAAAAGTAGGTCACAGTGACGTATGCTTTGGCCTTAGCTTAGGCCTTATCTTTTGAAAAAGAAAAGTTAACATTGGGGCTTATATCTTCCATACTATTTCACCTGGAGTAACCAGAGTTTGTATGCAAGCGTGTTTTGGCTGGCAAAGTGCAGAGTACAAGAAGTATGTCACTGTGACCTAGATAAGATAGGTAAAGAAATCATTACTGATGGGGGACTTTGGATTATAATTACCATGGAATACTTGGCTTGTTTCTGTTGTTATAAAGTAAAAAAGCACAATACATAAGACAATACATTGCATGTTCATAGTCTTTAAACTCCTTGTTGGTAAGTGAAAAGACTGGATCAAATACACAGTGAACTTCAAAAAGTCATGGTAAATCAAATTAACTTCATATATGTTAGTTCATGATAGCTACTAATGACAGACTGACACTACAACAACTACTAATG
>NW_018484134.1:0-2914 GCF_002113885.1 Mizuhopecten yessoensis
CCCCCCCCCTCGGTATTTGGCATGGACACTACGAAAAAGTCCTAAACCATGTTCAATTATATCCTTAATATTTCTACATGTGTGTCAGTTACTATTGACTATGACTATGATTCGATTTTCCTGGCTATAACGACAGAATGTACACTGACATCAATAAATGACCAGCACAATATGTGGGGCGTAAAGTAAATGTGTTGAATACTCTGGCCTGCATCGCTACATGTCGGCTACCGTACAATGATAGATAGGAAAAGAAGATAGTTTGACATTCAGCGCGTGAATGCTGATGACAGGTGTCGGAATCAAATCTCGCGGGACACAATCTCGTCTGTGACGAGATTTTCAGAATTTATGACCAATCTATCCATGCTGCTTTTGAAGCACAGGTTAATGTCTGTCTGTAAGGATATATACCAATATCACCAGTAGAAATATTCATCACGGAAAAGAAATAATCGGATTCCAGCCTGAAATATTTAGCAGACGACCCGAGATTTATACAGACATTTTGGTGACAGTGTATCATCGGTATTGTGGCAAGAAAATTAACCAGTTATTCATATGTACCATGTCTGTAATATAATCTGACCAACAGCTTTATCAAAACCAATCGAATTTATGCCGACATGAAAAGACATATGAGGATAACGAATACTAGTGTAAAATGTTAATTAAGATCCTTGTAGCTGAGATGCCTATACCATATAAACAGTTCATGTGATCCAGAATTTCCTTTCCATGTAACAATAAAATGATAAAAAATGAGTTGGCAAATATCTGCTGAATGCCAGTGAAAATGACATACTCATCATTCCATAATCCTTCAAACTATCACGATTGATGTAATTTAAAACTAGTTCCATTTGAGTACCAATTTCATTGTCCTTCATAAAATATATTCGTACATGAATACCAAAAATATTGTAAAATTGTACATAATTCATTCAAATCAATTCTATATCAGAGTTTATGGGCTGTCAAATGGTTTAAAAAATATAGTATAAATGATGGGCTGTCTGTGTGACCATAGCAACGCATTAAGTATTGTACTTTGTTAGTAATAAATACACCTTTTAAAAATATCTATCGAACTATGTGATAAATAAATAGCGTGTACCATGTGGTGTTATTCTTATCAGTGACACTGAAGTGCTTAAACAACTGTAACACTCATCCAGTATTGGGACATTACGACAATTACCGGAAATGGCCGACTCCATTACCGGAAGTAAGATTATAACACTTTTATGGACCAGATGATAGGTATCGGGAAACGCTGGCACGTTCATTTAATGGTTATATTGGTACGAATCATGAAGTCCGCACTGGATAAACCAGATGTTTTAAACACCATTGATAAATTCTATGCATATTTTTTGTATTATTTCGATAAGCTAATTGACGTTGGTATTATCATTACCTGTCGTCTGCTGCGATGCCGGTCAGAGATTTTGGATGTCATGGTTTTACTATATTTTATGACTTCCTCAATCCCACTTGGAAAGACATAATGTATAACCGGGCGAGCTAAATAGCATAAACACATACATGTGAGATTGTATCATATCTAAAGTAGGCATACACGCTTTGTACTCAAGCCACCTTTGTTCTAAATACATATTATTTCCGACGAAGCAAACATTTTCAGATGGAATGAGAACGAATATAAAACAATCATATACTATAAATATGATTTACTGAAATATGTACAAAAAAATACATTTTATACACAACACAGATTTGAAAAAGGAAAATGCCGCAATGTTTCACCGTGCAGGCATGACGTCATATTATTGTTACCAATGGCAACACACTACGAACGTCGTCAACTTTAAAAATTAAAATGAAAATGATGCGTTTTTTTCGCCGAAAACCCCCACTAGTCAGGTCATATAAGAAGGATTTTTTCGCCGTAAAGACTGGCGGAGTAGAGGGAGAACTTGATTTGCGATAGCTAGATTCGACTGTTAACTATGTCTTATTTGGTATGATTTATCCTCTGTCTGAGACATACAGTCTAACAGCTTTGTTCTCAAATGACACTTTCAGAGAAATATTACAAACGTATTCAGCACTTCTCCCTCCAGTGGGTATATACTTTTTACCTTAACTTAACTATCAAGATAAGAGAATGCTAAATGCGGAAGGTACTTACATTTCATTTCAAGGACTATCTCGATATAACGAGGACAAATGTCTACGGGGATCAGACATTAAAATAGTTTATCTTCTCTAATATATTGACACGCAAATAAAAGTCGAGTTTCTGCCGTCCAACACAACTACAAAACAACACCGTTGGGTCACAAAGCGTCAAGAAAAATATACTTGTTTCAGAAGATTTCCCTTCGATAGGCCAGTAAATACCATTTTAAAAAGACAGCCGAAAAGTAGGAGGCTGTGCTTATTGCGTTGGTTAAAGGTTAAATGTAGCTGGAAAACTCCTTATAAATGTTACTGTCGATCACTTATCTCCCCTTAGCAATATTTCTTCCTGAAAAGCGACAAACAGCGATTGTTAATTCTTGTACTAATCTAAAATTCCGTTTGACACGACGGACCCATGCTGACCAGTCAGTGTTTTAAGTTTCTTTACTATTTCGATGATGTTGGAGATTAATTTTCAAATTTCTGCATTTAAATACCATAATCCTAGCTAGGTATTATCGTATAAGTTAAACGATATCGATTTCAGAAATTATAGTTTTAAGATCATGAAGAATTTCTCTCGACATACCCTAAATGTAGGGGAGAATCTTCTTTTCACTGTTAGTTCTTTAATATATTCTAAGAATTAATTCCTAAAAGTCGGAGAAATTGTACCTCTTGGGGCTGTCAGATTCGTGTACACAAGCTACTACATTTATATAGAGGATACTAGTATGGTAAGATACACAGGCTTTACAGTGTAATT
>NW_018484135.1:0-2916 GCF_002113885.1 Mizuhopecten yessoensis
CTCATTCACCTCTGAAGACACATGTGAACTCTTCCAATTCAAAGGTTGCAATAGTTCATTATCAAATTTCAGGGGTGAATAAGTTAACGTTCAAAAACACTTCTTGTAAACTTTGTAATCAATATAAGTCTAGATTATGACACTGACGAGAACTCCCCGGCGTATCGTTCCGACCGTGCTCAACGTGTGCCACTACGTTAACATGACTCGGGTATTTGTTCACGTCATACAGTCAGCTCTCCATTTATTGAAATGTTTGGAGCTTTTTCAAGACAGGATCGCTATTGGGACACTTTATCATAATTCTGAAGTCTCGACCTTGGCGCGTAGCTTTATTTGTAATATCATGACAGCCTGCCTTTATAATGGCATGTACAAAGTATTCGTATTGATTGTAAATGAAATGTGACTTGTCAACATACGCTTTACCAGATAAACGTAGACACACTTTCCATTTATAGCGTCAACAAATAGAACCAGGATTTTTTTAGATTTCTTTTTATCTATACAAGGCTTTTTATAAGTCCTCAGAAATCTTCTGTCAAAATACTCACGAAGACGTTTGAAATCCTCTAATATGTTGATATAAAAAACATATATAGCCAACATGTCAACATGTTTTGTGTCTAACAGAGCCAACTGTTAAATACAGACTCAATCTGTCTGTTAGTCGTTTATGTATGGTAGTATACTCTTATTTGTTTGAAATGATGTATGTCGTATTTAATCCTAAAATGTTCACGTCAACTATGTGTTCTACTTACTCTATTCCACCGGAAGATCTCGGCCTTTTCTAACGAAAATTTTGTCTTAAGAAGTTGTTTACTTTTTCACAACGCAGTTTTTCCTTTTTCCCTTACCGGAACACTTTGGATTCAGGTAAACAAAACAAAATGGCCATTATGCTACAAGGTATTGTAATGAAGCAATGAAACCCAAAAATACATTATTTCAAATACGAGTTAATTTTTCAATGACCCATAGTTTAAAAAAATGTTGAATCGAGTTAATCCTACAAGCCTTCAATTGATATGTAAATAACAACATCATAAATCAATTAACTTTAATGACTCGTACATTTAACTATGTAGCTATTGTTTCTGGTCTATTGTCCGATTTGACAGATCACAGATAGTAATCTCCCCTTGTTTAGTAGGCAATAACTGTCAAACTTAAGTAGCGTATTACCGTAAAAGCAGCAATATTTTCCGTTCAATAAAAACTTTTGTTGCAACATTTTTAATTTCTGTTTGTGAAGGTTGATCGTATAATTATTTTGGAAAGAAGTAATATTTGATAAAACTTATCATTAGATTTTCTGTTAAGTTTGTTCAGTATGGATTAGAGCGACAGGACATTGCAGTAACTTAACACCCCCGTGAAGGTCTGCCGATGGATTTGGTTGTGAGCAAGCGATACGGAACAGTCAAGCTTGACCTATGCCCTGAAAGGGTCAATATAGATATTAATTTTACAGAAAACATAACTGGATATATTTCAATAGAGCTATGAGTAATTGGGTGTTTAGTTTAGTCCCGGGTTTGTATGGTCCCGGGTGTGTCCGGAGGTCGTATATACACGTGTTCTTGTACGTGTGTGTACATTATGATATACCCTAATATGCGTTCTACGTGTTGTTTTGTATCAATAAGCGTCCTAACAGGACGGGTGTACTTGACAAGTTATCTTCACAAACAAGTTACGCTTTAGGATTTCAGGACAAAGTAAGAAGAAATGTGTGATTTTGTTCAACTGTGATTCGTATAAAAAAAGATTTGGAGAGAAAATATTTGATTATTTTTCTCTCAGAAAAACTGTTACAATGAATATTTTGTGTCTATTTTCATTCTTTCTGCTAATTTCTGTTAGCTGGAAACCCGGAACTACAGTTAATGACGTCATTCGGGATAATAAGCTAAAACCTGTATCGTCTTGACATCAAGGCTACGATAAATCCGGTTGGGATTTTCCTCCAGTGTGGCTTAATATAAAACGATTGTTGGGAGTCGTACAAGATTTATTTTGTGAAGGTAAACTTTTAGTATATTTTATATAATGCACCAAAAGCTTACCTTTAAGCATTACACACATTTTATTACTGAATAATTACATAATTATCTATCTATATGTTACACAGAGACCAATCTGGTTTTAATGCGGAGATTATTGTATTTTTCAGATGTGAGAATCAAGTTCCTGGCGTAAGATATCAAATTTTCCAAATTATGAAGACTTTCGTGCTTTTTCTTAACCACTAAACACGAAACGGAATTGGAAACATTTCTTTACGTAACAAAAATGGCGCATGACCTAGACAACACCGGAAGTCGTCTTCTTAACGCAATCCTATCAGGAAAAGCGCGGCAAATCAGTTCCCTCCTGGACCAAACCGTCGACGTCGATGTGAGAGACGATGAAGGAAGGACGCCCTTGATGTACGCAGTCTGTTGTGACATTGATGACGTCAGAACGCACGTGGTGCGTTTGTTGTTGCGCAGTAACTGTTACATCAACGCACAGGACAGTAGTGGATGTACGGCACTGATATACGCATGCATGGAGGTAGACCGTGTGGATGTCGTGAGACTGATCGCCAGGAATAAACTGTGTAACCCCAATCTCCAAGACTCTGAGGGATATACAGCAGCAATGCACGCGGTGGCTGCGTCAAATTCCCAAGGTCTGAAAATTTTGTTAAATTCATCTGCGACGAAATCTGTAGTGGATTTGAACATAAAAAATAAAAACGGAATTACCGCCCTTGAACTTGCTGTGAAACTCCAGTTATTTGACTGTTGTAAGGTGTTGACGACAGATTGTGTTGGCGGCCGCAATTCGAACAATATTCGGGACAAAAAAGGTCTGAACTTAATTTTGGGACGTGAAGCTTCTGTGATGTCACAGAAAGGTAATTTG
>NW_018484136.1:0-2916 GCF_002113885.1 Mizuhopecten yessoensis
TAATCCAGACTCGTGTGGGTAAGTGTTACCATAGTAACCGGACAATAAAACAGGACACAGAGTGTGTAGTAATCAGGAATCGTACGGGTAAGCGTTAATATAGTAATCTGACAATAAAGCAGGACACAGAATGTGTAGTAATCTGGAATCGTGTGGGTAAGTGTCACCATAGTTTAACCGGACAATAAAATAAGACAGAGAGAGTAAAGTAATCTGGAATCGTGTGGGTAAGTATCACGATGTAAACCGGACACTAAAATAAGACAGAGAGAGTAAAGTAATCCGGAATCGTGTGGGTAAGTGTCACCAAAGTTTAACCGGGCAATAAAATAAGACAAAGAGAGTAACGTAATCTGGAATCGTTTGAGTAAGTGTTGCCATAGTGTCAGGAAAATAAAACATAATAAAAAGTCATACCATTGTATTCATAAAAAAAATATTGACTGATCATTCGATCAAGCGGACAATGTCATAACCTGTGCATATTTCTATTAAGTAAGGATGTAAAACAAGTTAAGTAAGATTTATATTTAAACCGAAATGTGTGTATTTGCGTTTGCAAGTTTTGGACTATTAAAAAAACCAAAAAAAACTGTCAGATTTGTGGGGCTAAATCACCCGATATAGTTCATTATAAAGTTGTATTGGTTATGTTTTGTTTCTGTCAAGCCTTCTGTTACTCAATATTTGTTTCCTTATGATGACAAAAACGCAAATTACTTGAAAATCAAAATTGAAATGCTTATCCAAAGTTAATTTTTCATTCAAAATACTATCCTATTTATTGTCCGAATGAAGAATTTCACGAGACCAGCATATTTATTGTATAATAGTCGTAATTGTGTGAATAGAAAGGTCATTTTATGTACATTTGCAGTGGTGATGATAATGAAGAGATCGAAGGATGTTCATTTGCACCATGTGAGACGCCAATCATGACCACCTGTACGAGAACAGTGGCAACAAAAGAGTTTTGTCCGCCCTGGTCAGATAATACTTGTACAAAGTAAGTAAGGTTTACCTATATATTGCTATATGCAGCAATAAGTGGTGATAACACACTGGTAAACGGTTAAGAGGAGTTGGGAGAAATGATAATAAATATATAACATCATGATTTAATACAATTGAAGTAAAATGGCATTATGCTTATTTTACATGTAAATCCGAATTTTCAAATTATGTTTTTAGGAAGGCATCGCAGTACAGGTACATTGTAATGTAACATTAAATATGTAGTATAGATAACGTATTTGTTAGTTTCTGTTGACTATTTTAATTTAAAATTTGTTTTTTACTAATTTTTCAAGATGGAGGATCAGTTGTCTTTGTACTAAATAATAAATTACACAAAAGAAAGGAAAATATACCTGTAACTTAATTCTGCAATGGTTTAAATATCAATTTCATTGTAAAACAAAATATCATTATGGCATTTAAATATTTACTGTTGTGTGTCCCATAACGGTTTTTATTCAATAAACGATGCATAATGTAAAGGTTATCTCCCTTGATTCGATTAATTAAGGTTGTATTTCTGAAACTATTTTTTAATTAGATACAGCAGAATGGTTGTAATGAAAGTTTTCAATTTATCACTATCGTTAATATAAGAAGTTTTCAATTTATCACTATCGTTCATATAAAGACGTTTTCAATTGATCACATTTGTTAATATAGGTAGTTCACTATTTATCACTATCTTTAATTTAAAAAGTTTTCATTTTATCACTATCAACAATGGAAGTAGTTTTCAAATCATTACTTTTGTTAATATAGGTAGTTTTCAATTTACCACTTTCGATAATATAAGAAGTTTAAAATGTATCACTATCAACAATGGAAGTAGTTTTCAGATCGTCACTATTGTTAATGTAAGACGTTTAAATGTTACACACTCGTTATATAAAAAATGACCATACCAGTTAACCTGTACATCGTCCTGACAGATACCGGACGGAGACTTACACCTGCCCTGACCCAGATATGATGTGCTGTAAAGGATACGTGCTTCAAGGAGGGCTTTGTGTAGCGGTCAATACCTGATGACGAAACAGATATGTTCCTTGTTAAGCACAACATTTAGCTGTTCAACAAATGTCACCTGCTTAGAAAGTCCCAGTCAATAACGAAGGAATAGCATTTTGGCGAACATGAGTTGATATACTCGATCAAGATGAAAAATGCCAGATCTACTTCATTTACTCATTGAATGGAAATTTCAAAAAATGTATAATATTGCAGATGTAAAAAGATGTAAGCTAGACCGAAAATCCTATATAAATCATATACGTATAGCTTCAAAATGCTAAAAAATCCATAACATTTGAGTAACGCTTAGATCATATAATATTTTGATTTGAAGAATAAGCAAGGACGCTCCTCCTTTATAAACAGTAAGCTTTCAGTGATTCAATTGAATATCCAATAGTATTATAACTGGCTTATGTCAACGTTTTTGTCTAGCTACAATGTTGATTGAATGATATTTATTTGTATTTGTGTGTATATGCGTGCTATCAGTGTATACATACTGAATGGAATGTGAGAGGTATAATGTAAGAGGATAATGTTCAAAAGGTGCTATTGTATTATTTGTTGAGTTTGTTGTTGACATAGTTTCGTATGAACAATAATTACCATCTAAATATGTTCATACATGTATACAGTTTCGTTCAAAACTAAAAAAAAAAAGGGCAAAATTGCTAACGAAAACATGGTTTCCAAATAAAGACACGTTCGTGCAAACTGATATTTTTGGAAATTGATGAATTCGGTTATTGGAGGAAGCTTTGGTTTTTAAATCCGCCAAGAAAAAATAATTCGAAAAAAAGATACACTGAAAAAACAAAATATTTTGAATGTTATTAACGATCTGCTTTTCTGAATTTAAAATCACGTTCAAATCTCGTGAAA
>NW_018484137.1:0-2917 GCF_002113885.1 Mizuhopecten yessoensis
GTAGGTATTACCTAATATACCTGTAGTTATTTTAAGTTTTCATTGGTATTTAGGACTGTAAATTGAGTTGACAATGATCTAAATGCACACAAAAATGATTCTCAACATTATGTACCATTTCCTGAGAATCTGTTGGATTAATGGTGAATTATTCAGGTTATCTTTTCCTGGTGTAGTCAAATTCTCATGGTTTTGTTATAGCTTGGCTAATATGCTTCTTTACTTAAATTTCACCAACTCCTGCATACATTTTGACTTAAATATAAAAACAAAAGTAAAGCTTTACTTGAGAGTTTCTGACACACTTTACTGATCAGTTTGATGTATGTTTCGTTTTTTACCTTTATTCTAATGAAATTTCAAATGACATTTCTGTGATAGAAGTTTGTGGTGGTTGTGGTGGTAGGGGGGTTGGGGGCAAAACTGTTTAAGTGTCAAGGAACCACATTGTTCATCAGACCATCTATAATGGTACATTATATAGTTGTAAAAAGAGTTCAAGCTGAAGCCAACATGCAGCAAATTACAGTGAAATATAGAGGTTCAAATATAAGAGTTTAACAATGGACCTATCTATTGCCTATTTATATGGGGATGAAGTATATTTAGCAATGATCTGTGACTAATTCCTCAATGACAGTAAATTGCTATACTGTAAAACGATAAAGGTAGGGTTCTGCCACTGGTTGTACAATCCAATAAATAGATAAAACATCTGGTAACAAGAATAAGCCACAACGTCTGGCTGCTTCTCCTCTCATTAGGGCATCAACACACAGACAAGGAGAAACAGTATTTGAGAGAAGAACCTCACATCAAGCTAGCACCTTAAAAGCCCCATTGAAAGTAAATATCCTAATTAAAACCCTTGCATGTCAATATCCCAATTTAAACTCCTACTGAGTGTTGATATCCTAATTAAAACCCCAATTGAATGTTGATATTTTGATGAACCCCCTTGGGTGTTAATACTCTCATTAAACCCCACTCGAATGTTGATATCCTAACATACAGTAATGTACATGAGGATTTTTCAGTCCTTGAATTTTTGCTTTTTTTTTAAATCATTCTGAAATTGCTTTCTTGGCGAAGGTTTTCGAATGTGAGATTTTAGTTCTACAAATCTACAAAAAAAGCATTTTTCAAATTGCAAACTTGCTCACTAAACAAATTCACCAGAACAAGTATAAAATTCTGCTATTATCATTAATTCCATGCAGCAAATTACAGTGAAATATAGGGTTCAAATATTGTAGATTTGTAGAATCAACCCAGTGTAAAGAAAGAATCCTTTTTTTGCTGCATGCCATTAATTTCTACCTCCTGTGTTGACTACGCTTTAGAGGGACAATGACACAGACAATTTAACACGGATGAGGCCTGTCGAAGCGTTCCCCACACGGAGGCACAGACCACACAGTAAGCATCTGATGCAAACCACCAATATTCCAGCCCAGTAAACCAACACTAGAAATCATAAACATGGAACAATACTGTATTAGATTTACTATCTCTATGAATCCATTCATGTATAAAGAGACACCTTAAGGAACTGATTCATCAGTACACATCTAAACAGTTGCCACATACAACATTGTGAGTTTCTCCTTTGTGTTAAGGTTAAGTAGAACTTTCTGATATACATGTTTTCAACTATTTCATCATCAATGTACCGTGAGATGTAAAAATAATCAACACATACAAAAGTTTATAGGCTTTCTTAGGATCAGGTATATGACTGTCAGACAGCACAAGCTGGAAAACTGTTTTATGTTTAAATATTTTCTAAACAAATATGGTTGTGTATGTCAAGCACACCTGCTAAACTCTATACAACAATTAGACAATACCTGGTAAATAAATAACCTACAGGAGTTGTGTACTAACAACCCAGTCAGGTCCATCAGTACACAACTACATCATAGACTGGAACAACTCTTAAATGCTTGAAACACAAGACAACTGGAAAGAAAGGGAAATCAAAGAATCTATTTGGGTTAGGAAGAAAGGAGAATAAATTAACAGAGACGAGGGGGGCCACCAGCTGAGTCATTTTTATGACCTCATTTTAACATCCAATAAGGGGGCAGCTGAATTTACTGATTGTGTCTCAATGAGTTACATTGGTCGTTTGCACTTTTTACTTGACAAAAGAAACAGACATTTTCAAAAGCTTGAGGAATACATTTTCAATTACTGTTTGTGTTCAAAACAAACTTAGCATTTACAAATCATTAGGATATTTTTGAACAATACATTTATCAGCTTGTTTTATTACTTTTACCCATTGTTAACTGTAATGCCATCGTGCTCATTAATAGGGCCACCTCTTATTTACAATGTCATTTTTATCGCAATATTATTCCTTTCTGTAACTTGTCAAATAAACTCAGTGTCCAAACACATGTTATCCCTTGTTTAGGACACCACTTTCCATTAGGCAAATTGTAGGTAAAATATCGCATCGTTATAAAGATGTGTTGTACAAGTGGTGTAAGGGGCCATGTAGTGATATCATCATATCCAAAATCTGCCAATCATCATGTTCAAAAAATGTTTGTGCTTCAGTGGTCAGTTCCGCTTCCTTGTTTTTGTCTCATTAGCTCCATGAAATCATTCCATCTAAAGGATATTGTAATGTTACATCAATATGGTAATACCTAATTAGTGTTCTCGAGGAAGGTGGTGGATATTTTGATTCCTGTCTCCATCATTTTTTATATTTCTAACAGAAATTATCGAGTCATGTGGTACCGGTGTCATGAAGTCTAAGGTATAATAATGGTAAGTGACAGACTGTCAATAACAGCACTCCACAAGATCACACAATTGGTTCTCAGCTTTAATGCTAACTAACTAAATACTGGAGGAACATCATCTTTTACCATTGACTGGTGCTAAAGTGGTAATATTTCTG
>NW_018484138.1:0-2917 GCF_002113885.1 Mizuhopecten yessoensis
TGCATTCTGAAGTGTAAAAAGTAGTTCCGTCATCAGTTGTATTTCTTTTTAGGTATATACGATATATACCAAAAAACTTATTATGGGGGAGATAGGCAAAATTAAATTAATTATATATAAATATCACGAGGGTGGGGTAGGGTTGAGGGTTGATCTTCCCCCCTCCCCTTAAAAAAACGTCTAATAATACCACATACTCATATCCCTGAGGAGGCATCATGTATTCTAGCCTTGGTTTGAAATGGAGAGCTGCGTGGTTACTATTGAACATTGTCGCTGGGCACACGTAGCATGTAAATGGGTGACGCCCAGAAACATCGGTCTGTACGTCAGACAGTAATCGTTTATATGCAGGGTGAGGTCAAATGGTCACTGTAGCCACTGTGTCAGTCACGTTAGGATATTAGCACGTGATTTTTAATTAATGAAACCACTGTGTCAGTCCCAGTTTGACAAAAGTACTGCATGTGTAAATTACCGTGTCAGGCAGTTTAGGATTAATTCTATTCCCACAAACCAACTCAGTGGTATTGAAAAATAGCACTACATACATCACAATTGGAAGGCGAACTAAATTTAACTAAGCCTACTTGAAATTCGCTGTTTATCATATATGCTACACTTTTTCAATTACATTTAATGCATCTGCAGAGTTTACTCATGAAAGAAAATTTCAAAACTTTCAATCAATCAAAAAGTATCGTCAATGTGGCTTATTTCTATCGTTAGAAGTATTGCGCTCGCTTAAATTAGGGTATTTCCGTAATTAGGGTATTTCCGTTCATTTCTATCAATATTTTCCCGTCTTCAAACTTCTATTGGCAGATGTGTCGTTGCATATTCTATGAGAACAGTATTACTAGTTCCCATATGAAGGTGTTGGTGTAAACGTTGGTGGTATTTAAAAACTTTGACGTTTTGTAAATGTTGAATAGTCTCAAATTGTGACACATCACAGACAGATAAGCGTAGGACAAACATGTGAATGCACCTGTACATTTAGTAATAGATACAGTATGCCGAAAATGAATAACGCTTCAACATACAGCTGTTTGTCCTGCTACGACTCATCGGTGCTGCTATAGGGGCAAAAAGGTGGACACTAGCCTAAACTACTGTGGAAATAATAACATAGAAACTCCCTATACCCCGTAAACATGCTGTGGAGCATACCATTATATACATAACGAACACAAACTGTCTATGGACATTACAAAGTGATCGTGATTGTCGTGGGCATATACCGTTCATGAACATGACACTAAGACAGTATAATCTCGGTGGATCCCATAAGTGTACAAACAGTACTTTTGAGCAAAAAGTATAGAAATCCATGAGAAAATAAATTGTATTAAAACCAAAACAAGTGAAGCAGAGTCACATTCCAAGGACGAGTAGGTATCCTTATCAGTACGGACACTACAAAACCTATCGTGTGTTGTTTGCCCTTGAAATTTGACCGTATAGGCCAACCAATACGAACCTCTTATTTTGGAGTCCGGTCGAGAAGTTTCCTTGCGCCATTGAGGCACAAATACTGTGATCTCGGTGTGGCCCCTCTGTCTGAACCACTTCACCGCCAACTCAATCCCCCGACAGGAAAATACCTCCTTGTTTCCATGACTACAATTAACAGATAAATAAATAATTGTATGAATAAATAAAAAATATTTGGTATAACATCACACGTTAGTCAAATGAGGACCATGTAGTTTGTCATGTTCTGCTATTAACATCCGAATATACTATGCATGCATGTACCACGCACTTTCGTAAAGGACTGGAATTATGTAAAGATTTCTAATGTGTGGAAAATGCTCAAAGTGCAAAACAACAGAAACGTTATAAAAAGGCGGACAAGTGTCTGACGATTTGTAGGTAATTTTGTAGGACCTTAAGAACCCTGTTATCCCTCTGTATTCTGACGTTACGTTTTGAGGAGGGTATCAACGCCTACCACTTCCCATGTCTTAACAAGTACAATATACACATAACAAACACTGTGGGCGTGTACAATATGCCCCAAATATGTCGTCGATATTTACTTTAGATTGCGCGTATGGTATTTATATACAAACTTGGCTCAAGTGTTATGTGATTCAGTACAACGCCCCAATGAACAAGAGGGGGCATGCCGAATGTGGTGGTACTATTATATGACAACCTACATACAAAGTGCAGAATGGTTTAATTCCTTTAGGGGTGGGCGTTGATCTAACAGGTATATTACGTCAATAAGTAGGCGGTGTACAATAGTTCGATGTCACTGTGTGATCTGGTTTGGTAATCACCTGGTTAGCGGTGGATATAATGTATTAAAAACGCTATGATTAAGTCCTACCGACGCGGATTATATCATAAAATAGGTTGCAAAATGAGAACTGTTTAAATACCCCTACTGCTTTTGTCATATGCTATCAAATTACTGATTTATTAACATATTGAATTGAAACAAATGTGGTAGATTTCATAAAATAATTTGTTTCCGCTTTGGTCTCTCAACAAAAAACGGGAATAAGTAGGTTGTAAGGCAAAACTGTTTGTTTTATAAAATAACATTACGAAAGTTGATACATACATGTACATGTAAATAGCGTTTCGGATACAACCTACATAAAATGCGATCTACCTATCAGGGGGAAATTGAAGGGGTGTTTCCAAACCAGAACTTATAGAAATTTCGTTGAGGAATCCGGCTAACAGGATTCATACCTGCCTCAATATCTGCTTACGAATGTTGTATTTGCAAACAGCTATCTACTAGTACCAATATAAACCAACTCGTTCCATTATCTTAATATTTGTTGTACCCATATACATATCGACTCGTACCAATAAATATCGACTCGTACCAATATTTATCCACTTGTAGCCATATCTATCCACTCCTACCAATATATATCCACCTAAACTAATA
>NW_018484139.1:0-2917 GCF_002113885.1 Mizuhopecten yessoensis
GTCTTCGACGGGCGTATAAAAAATCTTGTACAGTGTATATTGTACTTGGAGTTTGTGATGATGCGGTATTTACCTCGAGTGATGATGAAAAGCTGCTGTATGAGGCCCATCAGTAGTACAGCAACCATATATGCAGGTAGGAGAGGGCCATAGAATCTCATCAGCTATAACATAAAGATCTACATATAATGAAGAGATCCACACCAGACAAAAGCTGTAGCACAGAGGTCAACACAAGGTTTCAGCAATAGTGGCAAAAAGATTTCAGAGAAGATTTTTTTTAATGAATATTCATCAGTCAATGGGTAAATAAACATTAAGTAAGTGTACATTGACACAGATAGAGGCTCAATAAACAGATGATTGATCTTAAGGTTATATGCAACCTTATCAATTACACTTGTGATTTATTTGAGAGTTATCTCCCTTACAAACTTTTCAACATTACCTTATTATGTAGATTTTAATACTGACTGTTATCAATACATAAATTCTTGTATTTTTGTTTTTAATTATATAAAAATCATTGTCATTGCTCTTGTTTTTAATAAATTATATATTTTTTTGTTTTTTGGTTTTTTATTACTTAAATAAAGGAGACCAAGTTAATGTTTCACAAATTGAAACTTATTTATTGAATTCATCTTTTGTTTTATCAGATTCCTAAAAATACTTAGTAAATAAAGTGCTTGATTTCAAATTTATATATCAATGAAGGAATTATCGATGTTGATATTTTGAATTGTGGAACCAGATATGTAACATATAAAATTGTGTGTCTTTTATTTGACGAATAATCTCTGTATGGTGTATTATAAAATATTTCAATAGAATAAAATAGTGAAGGTCAAAGGTCACCAGAAGTGAACATTGACAATATTGGAGTATATCTCAGATACATGTCTCCCAGTAACTGCATGTGATCTTTACAAATATTTTTAAGCTACAGTTACAGGCCGCTGTTAATACCAAACAGTTATCTGACCTTACAAAATCTAAAAGATTTTGATAAATCTGCCACCTCTATTGCCAATACAACCAGCATATCAAATTATACATCATTTACAACTCTTGCATTTCATAAAAATCACACAAAGACTATTTTATGGAATGAGACTTAAGTGAATACAGAGTATCACTGACAGAATGACATTGATTCACCAGATACATGGGTAAATACAAATGTTTCAATGATATCTGGTCCTTATATAACCGATACAAAAACCCAGTAACACATTAGGTTAAGGACAACCCAAACTATAGAAAACACTTGAAAGTGGTCCAATGGGTTTTCAACAAACTGTATGATCAGTGTGATATGTATGTACCTAGATTTGTTGAGTAACCTTGAGTAGATGTCACTAGGAACAGCGGTGTTGTACCTTCCCCAGACACCATGACTGATGAGACTCTATTGTAACCATACGGTACCCAATGATGATAAATGTTTGTGGTAAGAAATCAACAAAGCGTGTCATGCCCTGTAAGCGGAATCATACAAACTTTCCTTTACTGGGTCCTACATGCTGAAAATAGTTAAAGAGAAGTTATCAAGGAGTGCAATGCTGTTACTTGAAAGTCGGCTCTTTCTTAGATCAGAGTATGTTTGATTTTCAAATATTTAAACCTGAGGTAGTCAAGTGGAAAAACTGACCTTTACATGGCCCAAGGGTCAATTATAACACTAAAATCTTGATGTCTTTGTACATTGATTGAAAGGGCAATCTTAATCTTGTTAAAATGGTCAGTTTAAATGACTGAAGCGTGCCCAGATATAACTAATAACACCCACTAGTTCTGTGTCCTTAGACCGGTTCCTTTGCCTAGTGGATGACACATAATTAAGATCAATGGGTATTAGAGAGGTCACTTTCTTGTCAAGTTCGGAATTTGAAAAACAATACAGAGCTTGTGTATAAATACAAATGCAAACAATGACCGGCTCAACTTTGTGTATTTGATCGTCAGACTTCACGCCTCACTACCCCACTGTGATTAACCAATCGTCAACACATTATTATATGGTGCAACAAGTAAAGATTACTATAAACAAATCTGATCTCTACCACACGCGTGTTGACCATGTTTAGTTCCTGGTCAGTGTTATCAAGTGTCCCTGTCGAGGACTGGTCTATGTTCACACCCATTCTGATGGTAAGTACATACACGTAGAGACCAGACCACTTCACAACTCACACCTGCTATGATGGTACACCACTTGACTTCATAATTATACAAATTTATGAGTTATACAATTTACACTGTCTAAACTGACAACTGAGTAACCTGGCCACCTCATTGTGAAGGCTAATATTCTAATTGTTATATAGTGTACACCTTCTATATTGACACCTGAGTAATCAGAATACCTCATTGTGAAGGTTACAGTATTCACAAAGTTTATATTCACTGTCTATATTGACACCTTAATGATTTGAACATCCCATCATGAAGGTTCGATTCACAAAGATATACATTGTACACTGTCTATACCAACACCTGAATAATTTATTAATGTTAATGTTGGCTGTCTACTATAACTGACACCTGAGTAATCTGAATACCTCATTGTAAATGTAAGTACGTATTCACAAAGTTTTATACATGTAGTACAGTACATTTCGCTTAATATCACGTCACTTAATCTATGTAATTCAACTCTTTTATTATCACTTGTTTTGGTGTTGATTTCGCTTAATATCACTTTATTTTGACAAGTGTCACATAAAAATCAATGGTAAATGAAGGTAAGAAGCTCCATATTTCAATGAAATTAACAAATAAAAGACAATTATTTGACTGTTAATGAAGAAAAAGCCGTGTCGGTTACAAATATTTTTTTACTAAACGATCTTCTTTGTAAAACTATAACACTTGGACATTTAATTATGGTCACTTCCAGGTTTTGACATCTGAA
>NW_018484140.1:0-2918 GCF_002113885.1 Mizuhopecten yessoensis
TGTTCGTAGTGCTATGAGAGATCGCTGATCGAAGAATGTATATGTCATAAGCCTCTCGAAGGAGTGTCTCATTGGACCAGTCAATTGCTATATCTTTGCCTGGTACATAATTGATAAGGAACCTATGTTGTAAGGTCACTAAGTAAGAAACATAATTAGCGATGTGTTAAAGGAGGACACATGTCACTAAAATAACAATTTGGTTTCTAGAACAAGGACAATTTAATCATATCACAGGATGTCTTTACTTTATTAAGATAGATTATCTGTTTAGCTAATCTATGAAAACGAGTTTTTTCTTAATGCCTAGTTAAAATATATCATGAAACATATTCTGAGCAATAGTTTTAAATGGTTACGAGAAGAAAAGGTGTTTTTTTATAAAGTTATATTTACAAACATTTCTTTGATGCAAAATGACGTATTTATGAAAAACGCTTCATAGCATATTTAACTGATAATTAATAATAAGGGAATTTTCAATATTTATTCAAATAACATCGAAACGTGCAGATCAAAACAGTATGGTAAAGCTGCGAAATGAGCGAGTAAGAGAAAATATATTGAGGAGACGGTTAAATACTGAATTGTTTACAAAATAGGTACCAGAAATAAACTTGAAGACAAAACAACACACTTGTTGCATTCTCAAGTGAACAGTTAAGGAAACAGTTGTGTATTAAAACATATGTTCCAAAACAGCATTGCTTCTCCTGTTCTCCAGGGAAGTAGCATTAAAAGTGGGCTGAAGAAACTTCATGCAGAGGACAATTACATTTGCACATGTCATTGTTTTCCTTATATTTACATTGTACTAGCACCATTGCATGCACCAACTAATCCGAACTGACAAAAGAAGCAAGTGTTTTCCTGAACAAAATTGTGACCAACGGAAAAAAAGGAATCGTGGGAAAATACTTTCTCCTATAAACCGGCAAGTAACCTGAGACAATATGAAGTCATCTTCTATTATGAGAAGTAATATTTTTTCCGCTTTAGTACACATGACTGAAATACAATTAGTTCAAAGCCATCAACCATGTTAACCACAGTCAATACATACTATTTTATTTATCAGCTTCTTCCCCGAATCGTGGGATAAGATTTCTGTTATCGATTTTTACAAAAGTATGCATCGATTTCTATGAACGTTGCATTTAAAATAAAGTAAGTTACAATTTCACCAAAACTGCGATTTATGTTCAAGTTATGTATTCACCTTAATCCTTACGAATTATCACTATACACGGGTATAACCTTCTTTGCAACGTTTCTCATGGCTCCCGCATATTCACTTAGTCTGGAACGTACATATAACTTTCCGTCTCAACAAAGATACACTTGTAGCACCCACAAGAACTAACAAAATACGACACCTGGCTCTATAGATGTATTTATTTCGGAGTTGGCGTTTTCATAATTCATATTAAAACAGTTGATGACGCAGTCAAGGTGTCGAGTGATTCTATACAGCGATCATGCATCGACATTCACAGGATATTCATTAAAATCATCAAGTGGAAAAACAATGATGTCCTTGTTTCCTGTTCAATCGTCACGAACAGTCATTGCCTGCTATCAGTAACACAGTTCTCAGTGGCTCAAAAGGTGCTGATACATAACCTCTAACAGTCTCAAACATTTCCTAAACATAGCATCTAGTCAGGCCTAGAATCTGTACAAATAACGATCATCATCTGTCCTTTATCTCATCACAAGGAACTATACATATTAGGTTGTAAACATAACACGTTTATAACAATAAAAAATGCAATTTAGATGACATATTTATTGATCAATTGGGAATTGGTGTTCAAATAAGATTTCTTACACTCTTGGGTTTCGTGAAGTACAACTTTTTAATTAAACAATGTTCTCTGTAATTGATTACGAAACGGTCATCTGAAAATGCAATGAAAACATGATACACCAATAGATCAAGAACCCCTATCTACCGGCGTTTATAAAGCAAATGTGTTCATCATGTTTCACAGATGACGCTTGATAGATATTCTTTGACATTTGAACATTTGAAGTAGTGTGCCCAAAAAGTAGCCAGAGTCTCAAAGTAAGTTTTTGTTTTGTAACAGCTATAGATTAAGTTCATCTATCACATCTATTTTTTATATATATACATGAAATAAATCAACAAATGAAATTAGCAAACATTTTATCCAAATGACGTAACACTTGCCGCGGAATTCTGCCATCTTAACATGAAAACATATTAAAATTTCCACAGGCAGGAATAATGAATGTAACAAAGGTAATTTCGGTTTGTAAATATCACGCTATTAATGAATATGCGAAAACTAGCAACAACGTTACTGTTTAACAGGACAATAAAACATTATTACAATTTGTGGAATATTCCGTATCAATAATTAAACACCTCTGTGAGATGGCATTACAAACCCTTCATTTTCTGCATCTAAGGTAAAAAAGCCAAACTAGATCATACTACATTAAAATACATATTAATATTCATTTTAACTGGGGAATCATTTTTCAACATCTGTTTTATAGTCAGAATTACAGCACTATATTTTCAATGTTTAGAGTGACGCAAGCCACCTTCAAAAATGTATAAAATAGACTGATAAATTGACTGATGATGAGACATGACGTGGAATAGTTATCGTTTACATCCTCGTTTTCAAAAAATACCATACTCCGTCCAAGTTAACCGTGACATGTGACCCATCGACAGTTCCTTTAAATAACATGCAGCGAGCGGAAGTGACGTCAAACAGGAAGCTATCACATTCCGGTTGTCTGAAACACTTTAAGCCACACATTCCTTGGTTCGATGCGTCTATGTCCACGAGAACAGGAAGTACGTCACCAGTGGATCCGAGCCTGGCTTCCCAGTGATGACATCTACCTGTGCAAATACGTCTTATTTTATAAAAAAAAAA
>NW_018484141.1:0-2919 GCF_002113885.1 Mizuhopecten yessoensis
TAAGTTACATTTTGTCTTTTCCTCTGACGTCATAGGTGATTGTTGGACATTCTGTATTGAATATATGTGCTTTGAGTATTCATTTTCATTTGTGAATAAATTTATATACTCTATATTTATTTATTAATTTCCTTTATATCGAACATTTAAAGTAATGTCTATACAGATCAGGTCTCTGGTAAAATAAACGCAAGTATTTCAGAATATAGTATAGGCAACATTTAGTCATTGATGTAAAGACGTCACATTCACCATCGAGGTGCATAGGGCAAACATTCATATATTTAAAGGTCGTTAACGTCCTTGCACTGCCAAGATTATATGAGTACGGACGGTGCTATAAATCAAAAACAGCAAACTGAAAGGATACAATTTCAATATTTAGAATTCAGAACTAATGTAAATTTGTAATTTCTTAATATTGTAATGGAACCTTTTCACATTTCTTACATTTGCAAAATCGTCATTGTAAAACAATTCTAAGAAAATATCATTGTATCCGTGACCTATAAATATAACCGCATTCTTGACAAATTGTTAAACATTAGAGAAACTTATACCTAGCAAAAGTAAAAAAGAATAGGATGATATGTACAATTGCCTGGGATTGATTATTCGGCGACGTCAGGACAACACGTGAATAAACAAACACAGTACTTGATTGCCCGCCATAGCAAAATGTTGTCTTCTAGTTCAATATGGAATTGTTATAATTCAATACTTACATTGTAACATCAGAACGGGACGCCAAACAAAATGTATTTTTTTCGTAATATATTAGAATAATATATATATGATATATAACATATCACATTTATAAGCGCTGCTTCATTTGTCATGTAATAAACATTTAAATGGTGCTAAATTGATTAACACAAATATTAAACAAGAATATTGACTACTGCTAATGGTGCATTCGTTATTCAAGATAGGGTTACGATAAAACAACAACAATTACAGACCAATTGTAGATTCAGCAACCAAAATGTATCACTCAAATGTCGATGACTTAAGACACATATTTCCTGTGTTCCCAAAAACAGGAAAAAACAGAATTGCGACACTTTAATAGCTACACATATAACACATATTGGTATCGAATGCATATTAACAATAAAATCTTTTTGAAAGGAAATGACAACTATAATGCTATATTGTTCTTATATATTTTTATTACGGTTTCAGGATAATACGAATGCATCAGAACTTTAATATATAATTAGAAGTTAAAAATCGACATACGAATAATAAGCTTCCATTAACATTAATGCTGTTCGTTATAACATAAATTCAAATACAAAGAAAACAAATAGAAACATGTGTCTAGTATGTCCGAAACAGACTTATTTGTTAATTTAACATCGCATGTAGATTATGCGGTTTTTCAGTGTGATGGAGAATTGCCAGGATTTAGTGTGACTTGTGTGTTTTACGCCGACAAAAATCAATCTAACTGCTCCCATTTTTCTCGCAAAATCAATTTCTATACGAAGTGTCAGATCACGGAAAGACAGAAACGAGTGTATATGATTTCACAGCGTCAATCAAGATCGAAGCCCACTCTCACTCTTATATTGAACACCTTGTTTAAAAAATATTCAAATATGAAAATGTTTAACTTTGTAATATTGTAAGAACTGAATACAGCTGAAGTTCCGAGCAAACAAATTCACAAAGATTTTTGTCACTTCGGCAAACTTGACTAATTTGTACTTTTCTTGTCCTAAACAATTATGTCGTCATAAATGGCAGGGTATATCATATACAAACTAACTCATTATCAATTCGAAATAAGTCAATACTCCTTTATTTTGTGGAATTCATATAATCAAAATGTTTTGCGCATCTCCTTTTACGTCTCAACAGTTTTCGTTAAAATCCATATGGATTTCCACCTTTTCGACCTCTAGCTTCACCGGTGACTCCTAGAAGGAAGAAACAACGGTATGGTGCAGTGTTGTTCCTTTTTTTCGTGCTGTATCTATTATCAAACTTTAAGCTGCTACCCCATACATTTGTATGTATATCTTACGTTTATCTAACTTGTTGAATAGAGATTGAGTTAGGGTATCTCATATGCTCTTTACAAAGACTTTATATACATTCTACTTTACATAAACTCTATTTCAGCAAACTGAAGTACTTATCAGTGTACTTATAGATTGATATCATTTACAGCACAGAGTTAGGCATTGTCGGTATGCTGTTACAGCTATTAACAGACAAAGATTACTATAAGAGAAAAGACATTTTTCAATAATATTTGCAAAATGCATCATATATGTCCAAAAATTACATTAAAACAAATGCAGGTGTGTGAATATAGATATGCTTGCTTTGGTTTCATCTGGTATTGTCATGAGTATATTCAAGATATATATTGCCATGTCTTAAAGCAGTCATATATGTCAAGTTTGTCTTATAAACAGTAACATAAAGAAATTGATATCAATTAAATCTGATTGCAAGATCCAAATGAAAATGCGATTTTAATAAAGCTTTTATGACCTCTGCATGACAAATAGATACGAGACCAATTCCAATCTCTTACTGCAACAGACAATAACAATTATGTCCATAGGTTTTTAATAATCTATATGCATAAAATAACAAAGGTATTAGAGGACCAACGCTTACCTATTTGGACATACAAGTGTTAATCAGAACAACACAATATCCGATGATAAATAGCAAAGCAAAATAAAAATAACTTCACATGAACCTGTAAACGTCTTAATTTACTCTGCAAAGAAACGTTTCACTTAATAATAATCACGAGTTTGAGTGTTTGATTTAAGAACGGTTTTGTGTTTTACTAGAAATATATGAAGCCATAGGTAACACTTGTAATCTTAAAACCCAAACATCTTTGTGAAAGATGAACGAGACAAATGCACAAGTGACTACACCTGTACAATT
>NW_018484142.1:0-2919 GCF_002113885.1 Mizuhopecten yessoensis
AATATAGTCTATTTTGCAAAGTCAGCTGTGCACTGTTAATTCAAATTCCTACTACAGATTCAGTCGTCATTAAAATTTTGTTTTCATAGACATCACTTACATGCAGATAAATGGGTACCTGAATAATCTAAACTTGGACTTTTAACTTTCTTCGATTGATGTTTAGTTTTTCAATCCATTCCTTCACAACACAGTGAAACACTATCATCAAACCTTTATCTTGTTGACATTCCTCTTTACTTTTTTATCCTCAAAGTAAGCCTCCCTAGAGATTACTGAGAATGAGCTATTATTTACCTTTCCTCCAATAACAGAGTTATAGTCTTTATCAGAAATGTGAAGCTGGTTGTCCTCGCTACGAGACTTCTCCACCAGTAGAGCTATCAGTGTGATCATCTTTTCCAGTGACATTGGCTTATAGTTATCATCAGTGATTGTAATCACCTCATCCTCCTCATCATCTGATGGGATCTCCACCTATATAACAGATAATGTGAAATGCACACAAAGGTACAGTTTGAGGAGATACAATGTAGATAACAATCCGAGAGCATATATATTATGAACGTTACAAAAACAACACTTTGAAAACATCTTTGATATCAAATGTACTGCTTAAGAAGAGATTTTTACACCACATATTTTTTGTTTCTATTATGAAGTTAAAGTATCAGTAAATTAAATGTTGTATACAAGGTAAATGCAGGTAGAAGAACTCACATAGTTTTCCTGAGCCTTCTGTCCCATGTAGAAACCAATCATAGTAGAGATGGCATTACTGTTAATAAGGAAGAAACACTCCTCATCTCCCATCTTTGCAAACTCCAACAGGAAGGCAAAGTACTCAGTCAGGTACTTACTGTGGGGACGCACACCATGCTCAATCTGTATTAATGCAAAGTACAGGTAAAGGGAAAGTAATATTTGGTCATTAGTTGTGCTTCATAATATATCTAAGGTCATTTAAAAAGGGCATTAAACTTCATTATTTAATTATCTTATATATTAAATGTATGAAAATGTACATTACAATTCAAAGTCAAAACATGTCTGTACTAAAAATTAATAAAACAAAACATATCTGTTCTAAAAATTAATAAAACAAAACATGTCTGTACTAAAAATTAATAAGACAAAACATGAAAATGATTGTAAAACATGCATATGCCTCATTATTTGATGGAAATGGAGCTTCACATAAAATCTAATCAATGAAATGGCACTAAATGCAATGTCTAACCATGTTGGTGAATAAAAAAATATAGGTCATAGTGACCTACAAATGATATATCGGTGCAGTACTCAGGATGTATCCCACAAGAAGTTTGATGCTAAACAGGACGTCTAATAAAGCTGAATCGAAGGACAAACATATGGCCTGACAGAAAAGTCAAACACTTAATGACCCCACTATATAGCCATGGCATAAAAATCTGCCATGGGTGATATCAAATACGTTCCCCGATTCCAAAAACATATATTGAGAAGTTTCTTTTCAGACAACTTCTTGAATATCAAATACGATTATGATTTACCAGATTATGAGGCAAGAAGTCTGGCAGAAATAGGACTTCTGTTCAACAAGAGCAACAGTGTAACCGAACATTTTTTATATACTCTGACCCAGCTGTGCCATCAGAAGGATTCCATTGTATGTCATTTAGCATGACAGACCAAAGGGACATTACCTACAATCTTATACTCACAATTGTCAGCATCTTCTTGATGAACCTGGTCACACAGGACTTGGTGCCCAACTCCGATACATCTATCTCACCGTCGTCACTGGAGGCAACAACCACACAGTATTATATTACCAGAGCAAACAGTCATGAATACAATCAAATTTCCACTAGAGAGGAAACATTCAGCTATGCCTGTAAAATTAAGCACTTAAATGTTCATTAGCTCCAATTATTGTTACATATAGACTGATTTCAGGTATTACTACTTAGACTTCATTTAATCATATACTGTTAATGAGATAAAGTCTTTAATCTAACACAATTAAGAGACCAATACTCACCCCTCAATGAACGGCTGTAGGTACAAGTCCATGTGAGCTGACCGTAACTGGGAGATCACATGTATCAACAGTCGCTGGAACATCTAGACAACACAAAAATCAGTGTTAGTTAAAGTTAAGTTTGTCCAATGCCAACAATGTCTTTAAACAAATATTAAGAAGCAACCATTATCAAGGATTGAAAAGGGGAAGGGAATTGTAAATGTATAAGGTTATAAAGGTGACACTTTCTGTAATTCCGATCTGGTTAGATGTATGTTTGAGTGTGAGTTCAAAGAGACAAGCACTGACCTGTCTGACCATCTGGTTTGGACACTTGATGAGGATCTGTATCGGCCACCAGTCACTCTCGGCCATGTGGTCGAGGAACCACTCACACGCTGAAGGACATGTGTTAAACTGTTTGGTCAGTAGCTCTATCCACTGCAGCATGGTCGGCTGGCAACAAAAGTGTGCTTTGTTTAACAAACCTACATGAACAGGGTTTCACTTCACTTACATTGTTGGTCAGCCATAAATTTTCTATGACAAGGGAGTGAAATTGCATTTTTTTTTTTAAAGACCCGCTTTACTACAGATTATCAAGGCATAAACCTGTTAAACAAGAGCAACAAATTTAAGAAAATCATTTTAGTGGACCATGTTCTACTGAAGAATTATCTTAACTTAAAGTTGAATGAGTTTTGCAGGGTTACAAGTTACATTAAATATTAAACTGAAGTTTGGCTGGCTCACTGAAAATTTTATTGAACTAAAGAATTAACAACATTAATTGGTAAAGACGTATCTTTTACTTTTTGGACAGTTAACATCATAGAAAATGCATATTATATATTAGGAAGGCATTTTACCTTTTCCTTGGCATGTATAAGGGTCTCGAGGACAAAGGAAGT
>NW_018484143.1:0-2919 GCF_002113885.1 Mizuhopecten yessoensis
ACAAAAACCCATTACACAAGATCAAAACGAGACTTGAACGTGATTTAAACCTCACAGGAGTACATCATCTATGAATGCATTATAATGTAATATGTATTTCGCATTTATGAAGTTTCATCAAGCTTCGTCATTGCATTGTAATTTTAAGATAAATCTTCATGTTAATACTTAGATATTTTCTGATAACTGAACATATAAATTGTACTTGTCCTTGAATTCAAAACAATTATCTTGAGATACTCCTATGAAAATAGAAAACTGAATTTTTGTATCTTCATAATCTAAATGTTGTCCTGGTTATGCTGTTTCTCCTTTCGTTCTAAGGTGGAGTAAATTGTATCTCGTTGACTTGGGAGAGAGATGCAGCGAACGACAATTTTATTTTCTCCGGTGACGTCATTTTTACCATCCAGCTTCCCTCTTCAGTTCAATGTGCGCATGCGTGCCATGTTACAAGCGTCTTCTGTAGGTACATCAGCTTCAATTCGATAACACAGGAATGTCGGGGATACGGACAACTAACGGGTGCAACCGTACAACTCAACACCATTATCTGGAAACGTAGGTTAATTTGTAACATTGGTTTGCTGTTTTAACGATAGCCATTTCTTTTAATGCTGAACGTTTAGCAGGGAATATTATCTACTATTTTTAAGGACTTTGGTATGTCCCAGCCTTGGAACAGAACCCATTGCATTCCTCACCTGGGCGAACGTTCATTATTAAAGCCAAAAGCGAGGTATTGCTAAGCAAGGTATTAAGAAACAAACAAAAAAGGTAAAGGTATTGTCATTGACGCTGTATATTTATTTTGGTCGTTTTTGTGTCCGAAAGTGGAGGGCACAAACGAAAATCTCTACGGGACAGGGTGTGCCAACATAAGTCGCCCCTTACGATCATACAGTGTAATAGCAGTATACACACTATACATTTCACTATACCACTTGTTTCAGACAATCTTATCATAATATGACATGGGGATGCTACTTCTCCAAAAATAGAGTTTTCATATCATAAATAGAAATAATCGGCCGAAAATTGACCACAGCTGACGACATTTATGTATTTTTTACTCCTTTAGGCAGAAATCGAAAACAGTGCCTGTCAATATCTCTTCTGTTGAGGGGTCATATATCAGTACTTCCAATAGAAATAATTGTAATAATTGTTCAAAGAGTGCTCTAAGGAGTGACCACATACAAAAGTAAACTATCGTAAATAAATTATACATGTACAGTGTTCATTATTTATGAATGGAAAATGTGCTAAGCATATAATGTAATGTAATTCTTGTTTGATTACCGAAACGACCGATTGACCAGTCACTCGATCGATCGGAACATTTCTCAAATAACCATTACCTAAAAGTCGTCCGATTTGAAAACCCCAGCATATCTTAAACAAAAATCATTTTTCAGGAAAATGTGAAGAACCCGGCATCATCTTCGAACCTGGAACCGATTCATGTTTGCAGCTCTCAGTGGTAAAACAAGGACGATGGCAGGCGTCATCCACGTGTAACAGTGTAGGTGGACGCCTCGTCAACCTTGACACTTTGGCCAAGCTGGACGTCGTATTGACAGGGGCTCAAAAGGAAACTTGGGCACGTGAGTTTACATCAGTTATGGTCACGTGATAAACTTTTCATGTTCAATATATACTTACCACCTGATATGATACATTATATGTAGTTTTTTGTATTGCACAATGCACTTTGTTGATTCTACTTACATATTCATGCTGAATCAAATCATTTCTGGTATTTTACAGTATTGTTATATATTATAGTGTACGGATTAATGGTCATGTGACCATGCAAAATATTTGTTATTGCATGGTCAAATACACAGTCACGTGATTGTCACATTGCAGGTTTGTAAACAAGAATTCAGTTTGTATTGACTTAGGTTGATTTCAATCTTTTAGCAGAGTATTGAAGTAAAACAAATACAAAAATCTGTCTTAGATTTGTTTTGAGATTTTGTATTTAAATGTTACAGCAAATTTTAATGGGCCAAACCATGAAAAATTTCATAAGAATTGCGTTAAATTTTCTTCATAATAATGTAGAAATCGTGTTTTTCCTTCGCTTGATTAAGACATTAACGCTTGGTGGTCGACAATGTGCTATATATTATATAGAATGACGGTGTGACATAGATCATTTAAGTTTTTAAAATCAGACTTGTGCACCACAAAATATACTTTCCATGTTATTCATCGTTTTCAGTTCATCATCAAAAGGCCGATATTACAGCCGTGATCATTGAACGCCAAAGCTAGCGGCCATGTTGTGTATATTTCGATATGTACATGCACGCGTGTTCCCTCACTTAACAAAGCTTATTCGTTCAAACACGACTCATCAATATATTCGTACAATATGTCAAAGACTTTTTGAAGAGTTTTCACGTGCATGCATTTTTGTCCAATGATAATTTGTTATATAAACAAATGAAACGTGCCATTAGATCATCTCGTGCTAAATTATATAAGCCTTTATATTAACCTACTGTATCATATAAGCATTTACCAGAGAGTCATATATTTTAATTTCTTATTTTCAGTACATGCTCAATGGTGGGTAGGGGCGTACAAAAGTGGTGACCAATATTTTTGGTCTGAAAATCTGCCTGTCGACCAGGGGGCGTGGTATCCCGGGGAGCCAGGCGGTGCAACCTGTGTTAACTTGTACAGTGTTGTAGCTCAATTCAACGACCTAGACTGCGCATCTGAAGAATATTTTGTCTGTGAACTGGTGCTTTAAAGTACAAAATAACATCACTATGCGCATCTGAATAGTACAAAGCTTAAGTTATACCTATATTTGCAGCTTTCAAGCAAATAGGTCATTAGAATAATATTGTACAACTCGATAAATAGCTCAAGTACATGATTGAATAAAAACTCTTTTTTTTT
>NW_018484144.1:0-2922 GCF_002113885.1 Mizuhopecten yessoensis
CTGACCATAATCCATTGCTCCACCTAACAGTTACCCATCGCTCCACCTGACAGTAACCAATTACCTCTGACAACAGATCAATGTTTCAAATGAAAGCGTTAAATTCCTTCTTGAGCAGACAACTGGATATGTGCAGACGTAACATGAAATTCCATGGTCACTTCTTGTCCACTTTTCCACAATAACGGAGTCTGAGATTATCATCATCAGCTGCACATAATAGTTCACATGGCTATCGATTGATAAAAAGGCATAATAATAAAAAGGACATAATAGTAGACAGGGTCCAGGATATATAGAGGATACCGACTGCTAAACTTGGCCGTTTACACCTATTGAGCCGTTGAGATGAGTGATTTGTCAGAGTACGTTTTCTGAATTTGCAGTTATGTATTCTGGCGTCAGAACTACAGATGTGGACAAGAAAAATATACATACATTTCTCACAGGTCACTATATAACGCCAACCCAGGAATATAGTTGAGTGGAAGCAGCAGGCGATTAGTTTAGGACAATGATTATATGTAACTATGGTGAACTCATCATCGGACATAATAACTGGACTGAACGGAATAAAGCCACAGCGTGGTAGCCCGACATTATTAGGGAATTACATGTTCCCACAGACGTCGTTTGATTGCAAAAGTCTGGGTTAGCGACATGACTGCGCGTGCAGGACAACACAATAGCTTTCAATAACGTTCGATTCACTAATCTCCAGGACTTAAGATGTTTCATGGCAAAAATGTTTGAGACTACTATCTTTCTATATATAAATGGGTAAAAGATGGTAATTGCAATCTTCTCCCCTGGTCATGATCATGCCTTTAAGTCCCTAGCGTTGGGTCCAAACTGATACAAAGGATTGTATTTGTTTCTTGATGTCCGGCAACAAAATATCTGGTTAAATGATGATAATCACAACCAATTAAAGATTTGGCAAAAGTACACCCGAAACCTTACAAGTATGTGAGGAAACTTTGTACTACGTCATTCCGGATACAAACTCGCCAAATATCAGGACACTTGGACCAGTTCACCGCTCAATATTAACCTTTGACTTCAAGAACGAAAAAGAAAAACATTTGCAATGCTTGTCTAACTAACATATACAGGCGTTATTATTTTGGACTCTATAGTTTAGTTAGGTGAAGTTTTTTTTTTTTTTTTTTTTTAAATTTTTGACCCATGCTACCTTGAAAATAGGTCAAGGTCATATATATATAAAGGACACTTCATAGCATTCCAGTCCAGGAACCATCTGGCTTTATATCAGGGTCCTGGGCTTTTTGGAACTTCAGAAGCTTTAAATACGTTTAATCTGTAATAGTAAATGCCGACAACTGAACCTACCAGACTTTTAACTTTCTTTTTTTATCCAAGGTACTAACTAGTTATATATATATCATTACAATGGGCCTTTTGATTTTAAAGAAGGAGACGGTTAAAGAAATAAATTGAGTGTAAAGAAATGGCAAAATACCTGATATAAAATTTTTATGAACAACTTATTTCGAAAACAAAGAGGATAGTGTAAAAATAAGATGTACACTTCTGTATAAAGAATTGATCAGAAGAAAATGTCCTTACTGGTCAGTCTCTGACTAGAATACACCAAGTAAGGACATGACATGAACCGAACACAGAGGTAAGTCCTGACTGTCGAAATTGTGGGTAAATCTCACACACTGTTTTTAAGCAATACAGTCATGTTAGTCACAGGGCAGTTTTACATAAACTTAAGAGAAGTTAAGAGACATTTTAATATGCAATATCTGTGCAATTTCAGAAGAACTGTCCCATATACCGTATTTTTGCTTGAACATTTTCAGGAACTCATTACAACATTACAACAACACTATGTATAAACCACTCTCTATGAGATAGACGGGATTGGCTATTCTTTATTATGATATTTTGGTGGTAGAAATGTGTGTAGAAGAAGACCACTGTTGTTAGGCCGTTTGTTACCAGGGTGACTATCCTTCATCAATAATGGAGACTATTTTGGCTGTTCGGAGGAGATGGGTGTAAACCCAGTACGGACATTTATCAGCTGTTCCTCTGGGAATATCCGATCCTGTCAATGTTACAATTATCGCTTGATGTCCTGTCGATAAAGTCTGCTGGGTGCGTACTGTTCGTACTACCAAATATACTGTTTGTACCTACACGTACAAGTAAACTGTTTCTACTTCCAGGTAGAAGTAAACAATCTGTACCTCCAAGTACAGGTAAACCATATGTACCTCCAAAAATAAGTAAACCGTTTGTACCTCCAAGTACAAATAAACCGTTTGTACCTCCAATTTCAAGTAAACTGTTTGTACCTCCAAGTACAAGTAAACCCTTTCTACCTTTAAGTACAAGCAAACCGTTTGTACCTCCACTTTCAAGTAAACTGTTTGTATCCCCACTTTCAAATAAACTGTTTGTACCTCCAACTACAAGTAAACTGTTTGTACCTCCAAGTGCAAGTAAACAGTTTGTTCCTCCACTTTCAAGTTAACTTTTTGTTCCTTCAACTACAAGTAAACCATTTGTACCTCCCTGAAAAAGGAACCTTTGTACCTTCAACTACAAGTAAACTGTTTGTACCTTCAACTACAAGTACACCATTTGTACCTCCATGTAAAAGTAAACCGTTTGTACCTTTAATTAACTACAAGTAAACCGTTTGTACCTTTAATTAAGTACAAGTAAACCGTTTTTTTCTCCTCAAGTACAAGTTAACTGTTTGTACCTCAAAGTACAAGTAAACTGTTTGTACCTCCAAGTGCAAGTAAACAATTTGTACCTCCACTTTCAAGGTAACTTTTTGTACCTTCAACTACAAGTACACCATTTGTACCTCCATTTACAAGTTAACCTTAGGTACCTCCAACTACAAGTGAACCGTTTGTACCTCCAAGTACAAGTAAC
>NW_018484145.1:0-2926 GCF_002113885.1 Mizuhopecten yessoensis
GCAGAGAGCGAAAGTGAGCGTAACCCCTGGATATCGAGGATGCAGATTGGAGGGAAGATCAGTTATTGCATTATACTTATGCAGTGTTTGTAGCTTGCATGAATGTATCGTTTCCATGTACTGTATCAGAATACACATGACTTCGGATGCATTTTATTTAAAAGAAACTGATATGTCTGGTCAAACATATTTCAAGGAAAGTCCTTTCACAATTGTAATAATTCTAAATCGTTCAAGACTCTGTAGCACCAAACCTATCTTTAGGAAATAGGAAAGAACTAAAATGCAAAAACTCGCTGATCAATCTTGATATTTTTATGTATTTTTTTCGTAATATAAGGTATATCTTCGGCTGTCTTTTGTAAGTCTTGAAAAAAGGAGTAGGCTGCTCCAAAAAATTCTGCTTTATTTTGTCGGCACTGTCGACATCGTTTTGTTTTCTATCATATTATTTTTGAATAGGTTTATGTGAATAATCGCCCTAGGACATGAACTAGATTCCGATTACATATATTTACACATATTTAAACACACATGACTTTATACCGGGTGTTTTATTAACCGGGTATTTTATTTTCACGCTATAGATCGGTAGTAAAAGTACATGTACCTTATTTACCTATAAAGTACGTAATGATATGCCACTGTGTATAATAAATACGTGTATCAACAGGCGATCACTGAATAAATTAGGATCTACCTGAGAACGCAAGGACCTATCAGCTTTATGAAAATCGTTCATGCACAATGTGAATATCTGTTCAGGGTGTCCTGTCGCAGTCTTGTCGCAATATCCAGCTGGAGAGTGACGTATTAACAGGTTAGAATGATTAATGTTTGAAATTTAATGTGTAAGAAAACAATTATTGAGTGGAAGAATACGTGTTGGTATACAAAAAGGCATCCAAGTTGGCATTTATCCGTCTGTCCTGCATTTTACAGTACTTGCATCCTAGAACCCGACTAGAATAGACGGACAGGCCACCGGAGTGTAGGAATTTGTTACAGTAGGTATGTGAACTGTTTCTTCTATAAACTAACGCAAATGTAACAATAAGTGGAATGAAAACGGTATTTATTATGTGTGATATGGTCAGTTAGTTATGTAATATATGTGTGTTATTTAGAGGTTAATATATTACCATTTTGATATCATACCCATTATCAGCCCGAGTGTCCTGATATGAGCCAGAGGAGCCGAAGGCACCGTGGGCTGATAATGGGTGTGATATCAAAATGGTGATATCATAAACTTATTATCTTTATACTTATACATGAATGTCTTTTTGATAATAAATAAAAAATAAAAACAATAAAAACACTTGTAAGAAGTGATCTCATCAACCTTCTTATGGCTAATGTCGGACTCGGTTTTCCTGTGCGTGTTTGAATTCTGTATATAATGTTGTGTGACCGTTGGGAACCAGGTTATGGATAGAGTATATAATGTTGGGCGACCGTTGGGAACCAGGCTATGAATATATTATACAATTGTGTGCGACCCTAGGGAACCAGGCTATTAATAGAGTATATTACGTTGTGTGATCCTAGGAAACCAAGCTATGAATAGAGTATATATTTTTGGTGACAAAGGCTATGAATAGATTATATAATGTTGTGTGACCGTGGAGTACCAGGATATGAATAGAGTATATAACGTTGTGTGACCCTGGGGAACCATGGTATTAATAGAGTATGTAGTGGTGGGAGATCCTGTGGAATCAGGCTTTTAATAGAGGATATTACGTTATGTGACACTGGGGAACCATGGTATTAATAGAGTTTGTAATTGTGGGAAACCCTGGGGACAATCTCATTGAAATCGGATGTTAATAAAAATACCTACGGTTCATACTGTACGTAATAATGTATTTATTCAGATTGCCCTTTGGGAACTTCAAAATGAATAGAATATATTATACGTATTATGACACAGACAGGCAAATCATGATATGAATAATAATAGAGGGTGAAAGTACGGCGACCCAGAGGAGCCGCTTTATACATTTACAACTGTATAAGTTGACATAGTAGTAGTAGTAGCTATAGACAGTGTATGTGTAAAAATTGAGTGTCTAAGTAGATCTATGATGGCCATGGGGAAAGCAAGATAGGAATAGTGACATAAGTAAGGTGATTTTAGGGAACCCTGGTAAAAGTTAAAGTTTATGTTTGGTGATCCTAGAAATATGTATGGACATAGTGTACAAGTTAGGATGCATAAATAGTATATGTTTGATGATATATCTCCTTGGTGTTGGGAACTGTTGATATTATTAGTGCACAAATAATGTCACTATGGAAAACCATGATATAAATATACAACCGATTACGTTATATCACCAGTTATTTAGTGACCCATAGGGAACTTCGATAATAATATATCGATCGAGCGATCATTCATTTTTCCTTCAGCTTTGAGGCCTGTATGACTTTTGATACTTACCATATACATTCATGCTTGCTATGATTCCAATATTCCGGTGTATTTTCCTATGCGCTCGATCTTATCGCGAAACCGGTTTTGTTTTGTCTTAAGTGAAAAAACACGTGGACCGGAAATGACTAAAACGAAATAACCCGTGGACACTAACAGTGAGGACATGTTCCTTCTGTAGAGCGCTCCGGTTGAGTACCCACTAAAACACCGATAGCTAAACAGGATTTAACTGAACATTGCGGAGAAACGAAACAGTGCATATCGGGATTTTTTATTTGTTTTGTTAATGTATTCAAGACCTCTTTCAGATTATATCAACAGATATAATTCTGTCTAGGTATACTATTCGGAACGCATGTGTCGTTATCATTGGGAACCATATGTAGTCAGAGGGGATGTTACGGCGTTATGATTTCTCATCCGACACGATTTTAACACCCGGGTGAGAAATCGTGCTAAATTGCTGCTTTGGCATCACGATTTCTC
>NW_018484146.1:0-2926 GCF_002113885.1 Mizuhopecten yessoensis
ATTATATAAAATATCTAATCTGGATAATGTTTCACATATCGTCATTTCTTTATTGCCAGCCTGTTTCGTAATGATACAACGGATATAGAATAATTTAATGATTCACTGTCTTCAACGTATGATGCAAAAATATCGTGTATGATGTTGGAGCAGAATGTTAATCTCTCGTTAACTTTGACGTGTTCCAGTCGATAGATGTATTTTTTTCTTCAAATAAACGTTAAACAGTTGGTGCTTTTCTTGGTCGTGTTGCATTCGTGATCTGCACTAGTGAGGCCTTCTCATGATCAGTGTTACTGTTAGTCTCTGACGCTTCACGTTCGAGTTTGTTAAGTTGCACCTTGAATTTCCTTTCTGACGCATGGTGTCCTCTAAGATTAATATTTATAAAATGTAAATAGGAAGTCCATCAACAAGAATACTTGTTTCTATAATATGAGATACACAGTCCTATTTCAAAATATCGTCTCGTGGATTGCATGGGGCCAAACGGGGGTTGAGGTATTGTACAAGGAACTGACATTTTTGAGAATGCTTTAATTTATAGTTCATCTATAGCTTTTCCCGTCTTGTCATGTTATTTCTGTGTAATTTTACATGTATGTTGTAAACATGTTAAAATATTTACTTGTCTTGTCTTTCCGTGCTATTTCTGTTGTGAATGTGTCAAATATGATCTTATCACATACAGAGGTGTTGCGCCTTGAGGAGAGTTCTATGTTTATTAATATACCCTCGTCCTGCCACGTTATCTCAGTTAAAACTTGAAACAACCATAAACAACGCTTTATGTTTAAATACACTTTCTATTGAGCTATCACTGACTGGTACACCAATCAGTAAAATAAAGGCTGGCAGCATTGTAGTGCGACATCATTAACACATTGTCTATATAGATGACACTTTGTAAAATGTTTTGAGAAATACTTGGTATAAATGATCGAACGTGTGCTAAAACATGAGAACTAGTTACACATTATAGTAATAAAAATTGAAAGTTTGAAGCAATGAATATAAGAAATGTATATATGTAGAAATCAACGTCACCTTGAGATGTGTAACATTATAAGATTATATTTCTTTTTCATTTATAATGGTATCAAATACAAAATGGCTAAAAATAGCTCAAATGATAGGTCAATATATTATGTGACTTTTATAACAATATACCTTATTTATCGGATTATAATGAACTTGTTAAATTCGAACGTCCTGTCCACCTAACAACCCTTAAAAATGGTTGCAACATCATCAACTGTTTGTTTGCTCAAATATGAACAAAAATCAGCAGCATATACTAATAAACTTACGTCAAAATGTTCTGTTTGACGTCACGTCCAGCTCGTTGCTCCGACATCACAAACTCATCCAACACGGCTATCAATGTCATCTCCTCCTTGGCCACGAGCTGAACCTCTCTTGTGGATGAGTATATTTTTGATTCCATTTCTTTTGTAAAGAAAATACTCAAAATCACTATGTACGATAGCATTTGCATCGTTTTCAAAGATTATTGAGGTTCCAGATATTCCGAAGTATAAAGGTGTTCAATAAATAGAATTTTACGACAACTTTACACTGGTTGCTTAATGACAAACAGCGAAGATTCATACAGTCAAACCAATGCGCCTGTAGTCGTGTTGCCTAGCCCCAAAGTAGATATACTTATTGTCTTCCGTTTTGCCCGTCACGCCATGATCAGGTGTATCCTTGCCCAGGTTCCTCTCTGTGTGTTACCTACCGCGTCTCTATCAATTATTGATACTTGCTAATGATAGATGTCTATTCGATCGTTTGTTGTCTTCTTAATTGCATTGTATTCCGCCACTGATAACATGCAGATTGGGTACACTTTTTGTGCCGTTGTGCCCCTTGTTACACCTAGTCCTTATATCAGATCATTACCCGAGAACACGGGGACAATGACAAATTAAATAACCCACAAACATGCAACATCTTTAAACATAAAAGTTTTAATATAGTTGACAGGTTGATGATGTTGTGTTTCTTTGTAGATGATATTCAGCTTCCCGACTGTCTCACTTCAATGACTTCCTACGTACCGCTTCAATGACTTCCTACATCTCCCGGTAGTTACTGTATATATAATCTCTTACCTGATCGTACAGGTAGAGTTAGTTTGACAAAAGTTGTTTTTATTGTACTTCTAATACAGGATTATATATTACAGTACAGGTACATTTGTACATACATGCACCTTTCGGCTAGCATATTTCTTCAATTTTATTAATGTTATTTCAATAAATATCCAAAAATAGGTACTCACTGTTTAATGTATTTCATTTAACCTGTAGAAAATAGCATAGATTTTTAGACAGAATATAGGGTGTATATTTACAAACAATGACATGCATGTATATCCTTTATGTAAGTGTCTAAATATAATATAAGAAAATTCAAATAACCACCAGGTCACGTTAAAAGGTAATGTGTTGTCGTTTGAGAATTGAGTATCAGACAATTCTATGTATGGTACTGTTTGTTATGTTGTCCATTTTGAATATAAACAAAAACGAAAACCTTATTATAATACTATTAAAGACCTAACAACCGCGGGACCCAATCTCTTTCCTCATGGATATTGTCCCGATCCTGTACTACCAAGTTTGTTCACCCAAATACCAGTATTTGTCGGAATAATAACATAATGTGTGTATGTAGGGGTAAGGTGATTTTTATAGGAAGGTTGCAATAGGATATAGATGCAAACAGGCGTGCATTAACATCCTTCTTCAAGGATTTCCGACTTTCTAGACGGTCGTGACGTCTGCATCCTCGATATCCAGGGGTAAACGCTTACGTACGCTTTCTGCACCCCTGGAATATGTCATAGCAATATCGAAGTCTCAGTGTGCGCAATGTTGTTGATGAGACAAGAAGACTAGTTCGATCCTTTGATGTACAT
>NW_018484147.1:0-2927 GCF_002113885.1 Mizuhopecten yessoensis
TTATACTTACCGGTGTATGTAGCAGGCCGTTGGACACCTGTGGGTCTGATTAACGGCCGGGATAACATGCTACCCGGCCGCAAACCTCTCAGACGGTAATTATACCTGGATTACGATTGCAGTCTGTCGGGATGTAGAATATTCCATTATAATTAACGTTACAATTCTGCAATACAGGTCTTGCTGTACAGATAGATGTTGATGCTGATTATTGGGTCTTAGTGTGATTTACTATGTGATACTGCCCTGTAGATATTTACACAGGCTAACATCCATGGTTGGGATCTACCCGATGATCTGCTCCAAGAAGTCTACCTGACAAGTGAAGATGGCTGAATGCTGCCCATTCCCCTATGTCAAGGGCTCTTTGATTGCTTTCAACGTTATTTTCTGGGTAAGTAATGCAGAAAAACAACGTGATTTGCTTTTAAGAATTAATTGTCTCAGAAAATAATATTATATAATAATCTATTTGACCTAATAAACATAATCTTAAAAGATACAGTTTTGTTGAATAATATAATTTTCATTTTCCTTATTATCACATCCATCATATATTGTGTTATGACCGGGAGAGAAAGGATTTAAACAGATTGAGCTTTTCTATCATTGAAACTAAACAATTTATTTGTACTCTTGAGTGAAAATTAGCCCGAAATGATAAAAATTCAGCCAGTGGTACATTTAAATTTGTGTTATGGGTGGAGAACTATTGTGTCTAGATTATCACAAGTCAAGTCACATAATATCATATGGAACACGAATGACCCAATCATCTGTCAACATCGTTTTAAACAAACCAACAAATACTGAAATACCATATACAGTTTCTCGTATATCACAGGAATTAAGATAATTGTCAGGAAAACGACAGCTCAGATAAAACAAGACAGATCAAATAAAAACCAACTTTTCAATGATGTGATTTAATTCCTCTTACATATTAATTATAATCTTTCGGAGTCACATGGGGCGAGTCTCCAAACAATGAGATGTGTCGGTTGAGATGGTGGTGACAGATGACTGATTGGTTTCTAATAGATGTTTTCCGGTTCGTAGAAAGATTGTTTTTAATAAAAATGATGAATGATTACAATTATTTGACCGAGATTTATTTATCTGTTCAAACTTTATTTGTAATTTATTACCGTCGATTGCGTAATGACAAAGTTATTAGGTGAGCCGTGTGTGAGTAGTCTTGGAGTTTGAAGTGTCGAGTGCATGTGCATATCTAACAACTTCCGCATGCATCCATTTTAAACCGATAGAATAAGTCCACAATGTCTAAATCGTCATACAAGAAAAGTGTATGTAGGTGGATACGGAATGTTGATGTCATGAAATGAAAACAAAACATAACGAGAAAAAATATTTGAAAAAGGTAATTTAATACATTGCCATATCTAGGCAATGTTTTACTTATGCATTAGGGTTGATACCTGGACACATTTGATACGTTTGTATTTTATGGTTAGAAAAACAAAATTCAGGTCGACGCGTTAGTTGTTTGTCTGAAGTTTCTCACCTTTGACATGAACTTAAAATCTCTCTAATTTTGCGTGTATTATATATTTTATATTACTTCTTTACTTATAGTGTAACTTTCGTTCGCAACTTTTATCTTAAATATATAAATTCCCGGAAGACGTAAGCCCCTCAAATGGGTCTCCTCGCAAATTAAAACGAAACATTTATCTCTATTTGAAACAAAATGATTAACAACAGTCTACCATAATAGACGCGCAAATGTTTATCGATAAATATTTTATTCGATAAATACGTATATTTATATGCATTTAAAAGTTATAAATTATATTCCGTTCTGTTTTACGCCTGAATATTCACAACAAATACAGCTATTGACGGATAAAATAACTTTAATTGATACCATTGAGTATTCTGTCTTATATATATATATCTAAATATGTTTTTTAAAGCTGACTTGTCATTGCAGTAGGTCTTGTGCCTTATCATTCTAGATAGCTTAGTTGTGTAAACATAGTGCTATACTCTGAGACCACCTGTTCAAAGATACCTCATTCACTGAATCTTAGGCACCTACTTGGGCGCGTGCATATTTATAGTAATGTATCTTACATCAGATTTCGGGGCGAAGATTAACGTAATAAAATTCATCCCAGATAACGCTGGTCTCGCCATCAATATGTTGAGGTTATATGTAAGCATAACACAATGGTCCCAGGTAATGTTTTCAGAACCCTGTTGGGTTGATGTTTCACCTTACACCTGTAGGTGTGTGTAATATAGAGCACAGGTTGACCTCGGTCAAAGGTCAACCTTGTTTTACATTTTCTTGTTGATGCTATTTTTGTCAATTACTTTGTATATAATTATGTGACGTACAGCGTAAGGTGTTATACGGGGCGGGGGTTTGGCTCTGTGTGTCGTTTGAAAGTAGTGTATGAAGTTTATTTAAAGTGTAATTGGTAGTGATGTAAGTTTGTTCATGAATTCAGCATATTAACGAATTGTTGCCGAGACAGATATGTTAATGTATTTGACGTTATCATTTATATACAGAAATGTTTCCTGCATGCATTACGATACATCTATTAATAGGAGGTATTGTAACTACTTTACCTCATGTTCTTGCAATGTTTTAAACACACAGGCTCAATGTTTTTCGATACTGATACAAAGGTCTAAATCAATATAATTTCTACCTTACCTGTGCTTTTAAGAATCTAAATATCGCGAGAACCGCGCAAGGTCATTTAAAGTTGTCGTATACATAACGTTACGATAGCGATGGATGGAGGTTGGATTACGCAGGTGGGGTGCTATGTCCAGTAATCTTGTTGATGGGGCAGTAACCTTAAATTGTAGGTGGGATGTTAGCGTCATTCACTTAAAATTGTAGGTGGGGTGTTTGCGTCAGTAACCTTAAATTGTAGATGGGGTGTTAG
>NW_018484148.1:0-2928 GCF_002113885.1 Mizuhopecten yessoensis
ATGAAACTATTCTCATGCTCAAGCATGGATTCTGTGCTCAAACCAAATTTCTTGTAACTAGCTTAAAGCGTGTCAAAAGATCAAAAGGCCAAATGTAAGCATTGGAAACAGTTTCAAATAATTGACAAAGTGAGACTTTTTCATTAAGTTTTAACCGGAAAAAGAAAACCGGCTTGAGCACAAATTCTATGTTTGAGCAAGAGAACAGCTTCATGAATACGGGCCCTGGTCTATCTTTCCTCGTACTTTTACATGGTTATCAAGGTAAATCGTTTCTTTGTTCATACGTTGCCTTAGTTTCAATATTTCAATTCTTTATCACTTAATACATAATGCTTAAAAACGTTTTGATTTTTTAACTTTAAAATGTTTAAAAACCAATATAATTGGTTAACCTTTCGATATTCATTTTTTTCTATCACTCAATACATAATACTACAATAACGGTTTTATTTTACTTTGAAATGTATCAAAACAAGATATCTCATTTACGCTTCGATATCCTATTTTTTGTCTTTCACTTAGTACATAATTCTAAAAAAAAGGAATGCCTTTATTTAAATTGAAATGTATCTAAAAGAAAATAACTAAAATATTTGTCATAAAATTTGAAAATAAACAAAAACACACATCCATCTTATCTAATATGTATTATTATATTGATCATCAGGCCCCAGTTACTCAACGGTTGGTTATTTTTTAATAGTTTTTAGTGAAAATTCAAATTGTTGCCAGTAAGAAAGAGGGCTTTTAAAGCAGAAGAAATCCTCAAAACACGTCAATTTTATTTGACTCATTAAATCTATAACAGTGTATTGATACATGTATCATGTGATATTGATAATTATTTTTTTTCCCTATCACTGGTTAACTCTAGCATACGTCTGAGGAACTGGGGCTAGCAGCTTATATTCATTATATCATAATAATATTTCACATTCACTACGAGCATATGTTTCAACGTTGGAAGATATTTACACATTCATGATATGTAGTTAATAGTAAACACCCCTGCTCTCCTACCCACTGTGTATTTCTTTGTTTGATATCCAGGTCGATGATTTTGATTATGCTTATCAGTTTGCCTTGGTGCTATGTTGTCAGTACCCTTATTCTCGATTTGAGAACGTGACATTTCTTGGATTTGACCTAGATTGTCATGGCAATTGTCGTTGATGTTCCCTTCCGAACACTTTATATTACAATTTTCGTCCTTTTTTAGGATCTCCATACAATTCTTCTTTATTCATAATTTGTCCAAGTTTTATCGATTTTTAATTTGAGTTATGGTTTTGTTGACTTCGGTATTCTCTTGGTATTTTATGGTAGAAGTTAGCTTTATGAAATGTTCACCGCAGCAACCAAAAGTACTGTTAATATCCGTTTCCATTATAATGCAAGACCCTAACATTGATTGCAGCCTCACCAACCCTATCGTATGTACTAAAGTTGTTTCATCTCGTTACATTTGTATATTAAGGACATGAATCATATGTTTATTAATTACTTGATTGATGCTTTTAACCGATATAGACATTCTGATTTAATCTGAAGGATTGATCTATTCCGTTGTGTGAACGAACCAAACTTTGGTCTAAAAGTGTATATAAAAAGTGAACTTTCAATTTGAATATATATATATACCTAATTTCAGGCCGTCGGCAATAACGTATAAAGAATGTTTAATCTTAATCTTCATTAACATAAAATTTTAATTAAGCCAGAGAAGGCGTATTATCATGTATTGTGATTGTGTGTTGACTGAAACCATTCGATAGGCTTGTGGGATATCAACAGTCAGCAGCAAATCCACTTCATTTAAACAGCATCGGTGTTCAGCCTCGGACACCACTGCAGCCAGGTAAGTCATTCCCTTTAATATCTCGTACAATGTATGTTTTAATTAATTTTACTACAGCGTTTTTTTCTGACACTTAAAAAAATTGGTTTAATGCAAACTATAGAGACAAATGTTGTTAGCCGATAGGAGAATACACGTTAATCGTAAGAGGAATATTTTAAAGTTGCATGCGTTATTGGATTGTCAAATCAGTGTAATCTTACCAAGAGGGAATTATTATAATCCTGATCCCGAATGCACTGTACTAACTTTTATAATGTTCCCAAATTTATGGTTTTCATCCTTTATATCAATCTCGAAATAACGGTATATATACTTTATATCAATCTTAAACCAACGGTATACATCCTCTATCTCATTCCCGAATTAAGGGCAAACATCTTTCATCTAAATCTAATTTTTGCTATGCATACTTTCACGGTATACATCTTTATATCACGATCTCGAATTTACAGTATACATCTTTATCTCAATCTCGAATTTACAGTATACATGTTTGATCTCAATCTCGAATTTACAGTATGCATTTTTTATCTCAAACTAGTATACGGTATGCATCTTGTATCATGATCTCGAATTAACGGTATCATATGGGATATGGATATTCTTGGCTGTAGAACTTTGGTTAGAACCGAGGCTTTGCTACCATTCCATGGCAAATTCTGCACGGGGAGGTAGAATTTCCATATCCCACGTACACTATCTACCTTTATAATGATCGACTCTTATCTCCCACCTCTTTACCGATTTTTGTTTTGTTAAAAACGACTTGCACGATCCGATTGCAACATTTATTATAGGAAAATGTCTAGATAACGCATTCACAAACAATGGTCACTTTTAGAAAGAGCAAAACACAGTCCGGTATATAAAAAGTATATATCATATCCAAAGATTATTTCAGGATCTCCAGGGTAAGCTTGTGAAATAACTCTTATATTATCAAAGTAAGCCAATGAAATCTTGATAGGCTTTTGATTGCGATTTTGACTTTATGATGAAATGCGGTTATCTGATTGTGACGTCATAACAATAAAGGTCACTGAGTGCATCCATGTTGGATACAT
>NW_018484149.1:0-2930 GCF_002113885.1 Mizuhopecten yessoensis
GTTGTGTGGGCAGGAGAAAAACACTTTCTCTAATATTCCATGCATTAACGTCTTTATAATCTAAACATGCAATCACCATTCATTTGATTGAAAGAGTTACCTAGTGGTGCCGATTTAACGTGTTTCTCGGGCAATTTATTGAAGTCCATTCCCCATGTTATTTTAGGTGAAATGCCAAACGTCAAATTGATCTGTATGTCAAATTTATGATCCCGAGACAGAATAATTGTGTTAACCATATGTTTAAACTATGCTCATGCAAAGAATTTTAAAACATTTGTTTATACCATATTAATAAGTATTTATCGCTAGCACTATAGGATACTGATAAAAACTGCAGAATCGTTAAATTCAGCCATCAATTTAATCTAATTGACTCGGTTGGTTTTCCTCTCACATGTTCTAAATGCTATACACAGTTTATTAATCATATATAAACAAATGTGTGGGTAAACAAGTATCCAAAACTTAGACAAAAGTTCCCATTCACAATATAACTACTCTAAAGCAAAATCTTTGGAAAGCAAGAAATTTAAATCTGAGAAAAATGATTTGATTTCATAGCATAAGAAAGCGCATAATTTGTCGTTATAGCACTTAATTGGTTATATGTGCGATTGGTGTATAACAAGAGAGGTATAAGCGAAAGGATAAGAAGAACAGAAAAAATGAAAACAATAGAGATGAATGCAAAGTATTGCAGCAGATCATTTTTGTCCCTTTACTCCTACATATGAAAAGAACACAGAAGATATCTATCTCACAGGGTAGGCCGTTTTCAGAATGATGTGACAAGTATGATACTGTGCTATGTTGTTAGTTTATGATATTTCAGTAGTATGACTTCAATACTTTTAAATGATCTTTGGGTAGCCAAATATATTGTAAACACCATCTGTATATGCCATTTACAAGGCTACAGCCAATCCAAAACAGTCGGGTTTTGCTAGTACCCAATATAAGTCTTCCAATCTGATAATGAAAACCAGATATGGGTGGCCATCTTGTTTTCTATCTTGATGAATAACTTGATCCTGACTATGAAATGCACATTAAATATAGACTAGATTTCCTAAAACTTACCCTTTTCGTGAAGGCTTTCTTGAAATTCTGCCTGTAATTTAAGAAGGTTTATAATTGATGATTTTCAACATAAATTGTATAGACAGTGTACATATATTGTTTAACTTCGAAATGAATTAGTCTGAAAATTCAATACCGCGTTAAGACCAATCATATCGTCCAATCATTTGACATGCTCTGGTAATTCTTAATCATAAACTGAAGATTATCAAATGCAATTCAGAAGATTAAGTGTAATGTAGCGTGCATCCTCCAGACAAAACATCCCTTATGATTATTTGTTTTTAATCAACTCGTTCAATATTATTTGTTATATTTTCATTATCAGATTAATGGAATGTTTACATTATTATTTTTTTGATTTGTATTACAAAATTGTCGATCTCAAAATTGTAGCACATTAAACTCTATGAACCAAGCATATTACGCGTGAATGCTTGTGCAACGCAGTTACATCTTGTATGTTAATATAGCTACCATATTTAGACCAGGCCTCGATATCAGACATATTTTCATACTCTTAAATCCGAAGTTGATTGCAGCTTATATTTAATTGTTTAGTGCTATAAAATACCATTTCTTATATTATACAAATGTGTTAATACATTATAATTATGTATTATGTTATACTTGAAACGATTTTCGAGATAAATATTCATTTTATGTAGAAATGAAAATTTGGACTCCAGTCTAGGATAAGCTGCATGATACTATTTGTGTTCCTTAAAATTTAAACTAGTTATTACCGTAGCTGTGATGAATGCTCGAAAATAGGTTTCAAAGTTGTATAATGCTTACGCTGCATTTCTGTAAAATGTTATATATAGCATAAAAGATCACTTACCATTTCTTCTTCAATCCCGTTGTCTTTGAAACTAGCACATGCTACACAAACACAATGTGTAAACAGTAAGTGTACGCTTTATTATAAACCAGATACTGCCTAATTATAGTAGGAATTTATTTAATCTTTATATGGATTACTTACACATGCAACCGATCACTAATACACAGTATATTTATATAGGTATAGTATGTACAATAACAAACTGGAAGGTACCTAGGGAGAAAAGCCACAGGATAATCTACCAGTGTCGGTAATGCATACTTGGTTTAAAATGTTTTTTAATGTATTTGACGTTTATATAAATAGATTTATTTGAATTTGAAGTTGTCGCGAATGATTTGGTTAGTAGTAGTATAAACAATATGAAATTGATTCTCTTCATTATAATTTAAATTTCTGTTTGTTTAATTGATTACCGTCAATATGTTGTAGAGTGTCACAGTTTGTTTAAATTATGTTTTACTTTGACCCTGTTAGCCGGCGAGATTAACGTCATCATGTATATAATACAGGTCAACAACTGTTCATGCGAACCAACTCTCTGCTGAAGGGAGGTAAGTCGTAAACAAAGGTTTAAACGCTTATCAAACAGTGGTAGTGTTAGTTAGAAAAATCGTATTTATTTGGCGGCTAACATAGCTATGGCGACATCAATGTCGCACCTTATTCTATATTTCTGAGGGTTTTTTCCACATACAATAACACTTGCTGAAGTCGAACTTGAATGTGTCACAACACCTCTGCCTCGTCGAACAAGTCGTCCTATTGATGGTTTTACATGTATCGAACACCTCAACAGTTAACCAGGAATCAATGCGGATAACCTGACAGTAAAACCTTACATAACTGCTTTGATACTCAACAGAACAATAGTGAAAAGAAATGCAAAGCCACCAAAAGACACACTGTAATAAAACAACACACAACCATATTCGACAATTCGACCTCGAAGCGGCCAATTAATACTGGTTGATCTGTACTGGAGATAACCTACCATATA
>NW_018484150.1:0-2930 GCF_002113885.1 Mizuhopecten yessoensis
CTGTAAAATCATTAATTTTCATGGGACATTAAATTTCGTTTATTTCGTGGATAACAAGATTCGCGAAAAAAAATCCCCACGAAAACGTAAATTTGGCATGATATAAATAGATAGGGACAAATCAGAAATTAGCGAAATAGAATGTCTTTGAAACAGGCTAGTATATGAACACAACGAAATTTTAACCGCACGAAAATAAATGATTCTACAGTATTTCCAATCCATTAAGCCATGTCCAGCCATTTTGATATATCATATGACATATCTTAAGTAGCAATAACTGTCTATGTAAGGTCAATCTTTTAACCTAAATAAAAAATAAATAAAAATCATTCTCAGGAGGTGGATATGTCTAGATGATAAATCAATTCTTCAGATATCGAATTATCCCCTTAAGTTAACTGACCTGCTGACCTGTTTGTAGATTAAGGTGGTGAGAGACATGTTTGGTTACACAGGGACAAAAGCCAATTCTCAAAATAAACACTACACCCCTCGCTAGTAAGTATGATCAGCTTTCTGAAATGAAAAAAAAGTTCGTCTTCTGAATGTTCATTAACATCATAATCTACGTTTGGTCACATTTGCTGAGTTTTGAAATAGTATTCATCAAAGTTTTAAGAAGAAATATTGAAAAGATAATACCTACTAGTGATCAAACACTGAAATTAACCAAAGTTGAGAAAATCGTGTTCAGGGGGTGAAGACGTTAAAAACTAGGTTAAGATCAGGTCAGATATAGTTTTAGCATATCTCTGTTGTCTTTACATTAATCTCTATATAAAACTATAATGCATTACTGATAAACCCCATCACTTAAGACCACTTTCGCTCGTCAATGTAGGTGTGGAAAGGGGGCGTGGTTACAGAATAAACGAATACATGCCATGAATTATTGATATTTCAATAAAATTACACGAGGGAATACCGATGTGTCAACAAAATCATGATTTGAACTAAAAATCTATGAAAATATTGCAAAAAAAATATGAATAAAGAAAGATTTGCATTGAGACCATGAAAAAAGTGCAAGACTTATAAGACCAGATGTCACAGAAGGGTAAGGGTCTTTTGCTTTATCGATGACACCCTTTGAATAGTAACAACAAAACCAAAAAGGCATTCAAATAATGTAACCAGGAACACAGACCTTCACATCACACAAGGAAATCTAACCAATAGAATACATACATTTGTTAAATACTGTTAGCGGAAAAATATAAATACATTTTGATTTTTCTCAGAATATTTCTCAGCACATTACACATTGCAATGTAACAAGACGATGTCAATTACATGCATGCACGTTTCATGTTTGTGTTAGGTGAGCAGTTTTAAGAATTGTTTTGTATTTATTTGCAAACAGATATTATTCATATCTTAAAGCAAACAAATATATATGAAATAATATCAAATATAACCAACTATAATTTTTCATTCACAGAATTGGTTAACTTTGGAAAATCATTAATATCATTATGATACACAAATGGCCCGTAGTTTAGTTGAAAATTGGTAAGGAAAACCAACAGTGAATTCAACTTTATAGCTGTGACGTTAAACAGACAGTGGCTACATAAGTAAACTCATGTCATTCACATGTTAATTTAAACAAAATATTATACACACGTGATTTTACACTCAATTATATGCACACGTGTTTTTACATTTACTTATATATACATATCTGTACATACAACTAGATATAATGTTCATCACCAATCAAACAGGCAAGTGATTTTGGTAACACTTAGACCAGGTGTAGATTTGACATCTAGTTCAAATATAAGACACAAATTAACGTTCTATATTTTAAAGTCGTTAACTCTATCTTTTTATCACTGCTTTCAATGAACTGTAATATTTGTTTAAAAATCTCAAAAAAAATCAGGCATATTCTTAAACTATTTTTAGATTTATATTGTCTGGACATAATACTTTTTCGAATGCAAATTCTTCGATGTGGATCGAACACAGGTAAACACATATTACTCATATACATGGAAAATTGCTATCATTTATGCAAACTAATTTTGAAATGTTTAGTTTTACATTAAGAAGTAATAGTGAATGCACGGTGTAAGCAGTGTTTAAGAAAGGAACATCAGTGTTATTGACTGTTAAGGTATCGCTACATTACTGGATAGTAAACACATATACTTGTCAAGATATAAAGTAAATCATACAGTTGAGTGACTTCCATCTGTTTCATTTACTCTGTACAAGCCTGCATTTTGTACACATATTCGTTTACATCCGTGATGGTGTTTCAGACAGAATCAACATCATGGTGACCATGAGGTGGACGATTGTATTGGTCGCTATGGCTGTAATGTTAACTACACCAGGAGATGGCATGTCACTTTCTCTATTCAAGCAGCAAGGTAGGTATAACTTGAGGCCTTTTGTAGGTTCATGGTGTGTTTCCTTTTGTTTTGGTGTCTTCTGTTCCTGATGATGTCTTGAGGTCAGCTATTATCCCTTTGCGATGCCCCTATGGCATTTACAGTCTTACATAACTGTGATACACAGTACTAAGATATAACCGACGTTTCAATCCATGATAACTCTCCACCAAATGATATCAACGTCTCCATATCATAACTAGTAATTATTGTTTAACATTAATTCCAATATGCTGGTCGTCGACCCAAACTTTATTGATAAACACATAAAATAACTTTATGCTTATGGCAAAATATATAAGAATACTATATAACTCAGTTTTGTTTTATGGTCAAAAAAGTGATCTGCTGTCTTGCAATATTTGTTTTGCAAAAAGTCATTACATATAATGGTTATGTTATGTATGAAGGCAATCAATGCTTAACTCTTCAATGTTTGATATTAACATATAACATGATATTTCTTTCAGAATTTGATAAGTGTTACCAAGTTTGTCCAACCACTACAACAACAACAACAACAAC
>NW_018484151.1:0-2931 GCF_002113885.1 Mizuhopecten yessoensis
GAAGGATGTACAGGGCTATAATTGGGTAGATAGTGGCACAGTGGTAAGTGCACTTGCCTGTCACCAGCAGGTTCATTCAATTTCCTGATCAGATATGAAAAGTTACTGGTCTTCTGCCAAACCAAGTTAGTTTTCTGGTTTCCTCCTACATTAATACCCCCTTTACACCAAAGTCTCTGGGCCAACCAGAATGAATAATATAAGCTGATAACATTTGTTTTCATCATGAATGGCTGTAACGTCATCACTAGCTAATTAAATATAGATATAACTCTGTTAAGAAAATGAATACATATCTAAAAAGACATCAACTATAAATATTGTCTAGCAGGTTATAATGTTATAGTCAGATTACAAACTCTTTCCATACAGCTGAAATTGGCGTTTGGTATTATGTAGTTTTGAGAAGTTCTAAATACCAACCTTACAGGATATAGTGGTACAACCCTTTTGAATTTCCTCCCAGATGTACTTCCTCCAGCAGGTAACACAGTAATAGTGTAGGCATGGCAGTAGTACACAGCCCTTCAGCAGTGGTGGGTCAAAGTGGCATAGACAGGATTTACAGAATCCAAAATCCATGGTCTGGGTCAGCGAGGTTGGTAACAAATCATAGGCTTCCAATAAACCACCCTGTACAAACAGTCAGTTGAGTCATTGATAATGAGAGGTGACCATCTGAATTCTATTATTTAAGCTCTGACATCTCACATTAAGGTTTTCTAAATTATATAAACTTTACTCTTCAGTTCCCTAGGGTAGATTGGGTGGGGGGTTGGGACGGAGTGTCAGTCAGATTCATGTCTCCACCATCTATGGATCTTTCTATGAAGTGTCGGTCTAAATCCACCATTGACTTTCAGAGAAGATGGCATTTGAATGTTCTGCACTTAGTGACTCCATATGACACCCCACCCCCACCCCGCTGCCCCCCTGGAGGTCAGCACCTTATGGAGTATAACTCTGATCCTCTTATCATCTGAGGATGATTTTATGAAATTTTGACCAAAAATTTAAATTTAAGTTTCAGAAGAGATGTCTTTTGGATGTAATTGTTTTGCACCAAGTGATTAATAATGGCCCCACCCTTCAGCACCTTTTTAATTATACATTCTGATCCCCATCTGGCATCTAAGGATCACTCTCCAAAGTGTTGATTTAAAATCCAACGGTTAGTTTTAAAGATATCTTTGAAAGGTTTAATTTTCACTTAGTGACCTCTAAATGGCACCATCCAGCAGCCCCCTTTGAGGTCAGCCCTATTAATAATACATTTTGATCCTCATCATGTTCAGATTACTTTTTTGGAATATCAGTTAAGTCTACCGAGTAGTTTCAGAGGAGATGTCATATTTTAATGTTTTGACTGTGATCCATTACAGAGTTAGACACTAAGTCTTTTTGCTTGGTAGTCCCCAGGACTATTTGAGTAGTTTGTTTACTAGTCCTTTGTCAATGTAACTTGTCCAAGATTTCCTGATAAGGAAACATCGCGTTCTACAGCACGAAACATCAAAAGTAATCAATTGTAGGGAACTTAAAATAACATATATTATTTTAAGCAATTTTCTACATTTTGAAAAGGAATATTTATATTTCATAATGGACCACTAGTAAGGTTAGGAGAAAGTCCAGGACTAGCAGACTAGTGTTAGTGTCGACCCCTGCATTATAGCTATGTCCCTCAGCCTTTTACAGGGGTCCTTCAAGGTCTTCTTTGGTTTTGTTCTAATCCTGACATAATCTAAAAGATTTTTTCATGAAATGTTAATCAAAATTAAATAATAAGTTTGAGAGGAGATATATTTAGGTTTTGCACCAAGTGACCCCTAATAGCCCTGCTCTGCAGCCCCCTTGGGATTTGTTCAGACCCTTTTTGAGGTAATATTCCAATTATCATCACGTAAGGATTATTTTATGGCATGTTGATGAAAATCTACCAGTTTTGAGAGAAAATGACGTTTTAAGTTTTGCACTCTGTGACCACCTATAGCCTTGCTCCTCAGATCCCTAGGGGTCTGTCTCTTCCTGAGTACAGATTCTGATACTACCGGCTGATTATTGCCACCAAGTTTCATCAACAATACACACCAGACAATGGACTTCCAACATAACTGATGATGAGTGGCTAAAATTCAATCACAATAGATCACCAGAATGACTCTTAAAACTGGTGAATATAGTTTTGTATACTTACATCAGAAGTCAAATCCATCTCCCAGATTTTCTTCTTTTTCTTGTCCACTGAGACTTTTGTGTCTTGTGGAAGTGGTGCTGTTTTTTCTTTCTGTACTGGCTTCAGGTTAACACCGACTCCCTTCACCCGACCAGTGGGGCGAACTCTCTGGGATTTTGTAACACCCTTCCCTGGATGGCTGTAAGCAAATTTATCATTTAAAGAAATCATGTTCATGATATGTTCCAGATGAATATGTTTTATGCTTCAGGAAGGCTTCTGTGGACCACCTGGTACTGGGGTATTCATACTTATTTCAAAAGAGGATCTATTACAAATTTGTCTTATTACAATACAGTGGGGAATGTTCATGTTAGTTCCATTTTTAACAATTACATTTTGTTAAAAAAAAAAATCCTTTGGAGAGAATGTTATAACACAGTTATTTTAATGCATGTATACAAGTTGTTTAACTTATCACTGACCCTATGAAACATTACGGACACCTTTCTGCGGGTCCCAGTTGATCAGGAGATGCCGAACGTTTCAATATATTTCTGCTACTTAACCAATACATGTATATAAAGTTTGATTAAGATTGAACCAACTCAAAATTGATCTTATAATGTAAGTCATATGCGACTGTTCCCTTTTTATAAGAAAATTTTTGTCCTATAGTTTCGAGCAACTTTTAAAATGAAAATTCTTAAACTTGTTTCGTGAATCAAACGTGAAATGGAATCTCATGTAAGGTC
>NW_018484152.1:0-2931 GCF_002113885.1 Mizuhopecten yessoensis
TATAAATTTATCAGGTGACCGTTAAGGCCCATGGGCCTCTTGTTTCACTTTAATATCTTATTGATTTGGAATGTCTATAGCAATCAATGTTTGTTCAAGTTAATACTTAATTTTACAGTTGACTACTTGTTAAACAATGAAAGCCATTAATGGATTGATTAATTAAGTTTTAAATGATGTACTAGATATTATAACTCATCAATATAGCATCATGTCGGGTTAGATGAAACTGATCACATGACGGGGAAATAAAACATTGTGTCGCCCTCATGCTCAAGTTTCCCCGGTCATATTTTCCATATTCAAATTCTGTCTAGAAAATTGGGCAAAAACTACTGCACCCGAGTTTGGAGCTACTGAAGCTGATGACAATAAAGTTGTATTAATTTGACCATCTTAACTGTTGTGTTATTGTGAAATTCAGTATCACAGAACATTTATTGTCTTTATGATTTGAAAACATGACTGCTACCACAAGGGCATGTATAATGATAATTTCCTAAATCGGTAGATGAACGTAACTAAAACATGTGACCTCACTGTTATTTCCAGTGCCTGTTTGCCCATTCCCTGAGGAAGTTTTCCATGAGGGACTGGTCAATCGAACAGAAATGGATCTCCGTGTTGTTGCCTCTGCTTCTCCTCTATAACGGTAAGAGCTCTTCTCAGGACAAGAAGTGTCCAGGGGAATCGAAAAAAACTGACATAATTTCCTTATGATGATAAACAACCAAGTAATAACATTGTGGAAGTTAAATGATCTTTCTGTGAATTCTCAAAAACATTTTTAGTTCAGAGATTGTCATAATTTGTAAGATTGTTATAAAACACTGTATGAAATACTGTTGAATATTTTTACAGATTTTACAGGGGAAGAACCTATCTTGACATCCTTACGATATGTATATGAAATAAATGTCATGTAAAATCAAATTATTGAGTTATCTAAGCTTTGTTAATAACAATTTCTTCTCATGGACTGAAACCATTTTTGTAATTTACCAACTCTGTCTGTTTCCAGATCCGTTGTTCCCGATGACGTTCCTGGTAAACAGCTGGGTTCCTGGTATCCTTGATGGTGTGTTCCAGGCATCCTTCCTGTGCGGACTACTCATGTTTTGGCTGTGCATATACCATGGTGTCAGACAGGTACAAATTCAAGAGATTTCTGAAAGGAATATTGAGTCCTGGATTCAGCTAGCAAGTTTGGCTGGGACACAATGTTGATTTTTCTGCTAAATGTGATTAAGCGAGGTGTATGAACTATTGACTTTGTCGTGCAAAATTGTATACCCGCAACTTCGTACTGGAAACAAATCTAGTAAACAATACCAATACAACACACTCTGTACAGCAAGTGGTTTGAAGAGTCAAATCATGAAAAATTTCAACCATGAATTTGTGAAGCTAAGATATTCATACATTCACAGACATGCAATTGCGAACATGTACAGTCCAAAATATAAATGGTTATGTTCAATTTGAAGGTAATATGTTTCGATACACTTGTTGATACAATTTTGAGGGTCTGCATAAGTTTATGCATGTTTTGAAGGAGATCTATCTTTGTTAATCTGGTATAGGTGTACATGTACTGATGTCATGGTCATCACAATCCTTCTGATTTACCTTTGGCTTTAATTCCTTTGTTACAGACTGACCGGAGATTTGCCAAGTTTTACCTGCCGAAATTTATCATCGTAGGACTGATTTGGATCACAGCGGTCACTCTAGCTTCCTGGCAGGGCTACAATGAACTACAGGATCCTACGTACTACTACCGTCTGGACACGACCAACTTCATGGTATGTCCTGCAAACCATGTGTTTGACCCACAGGTCCAATACATCTATAGACTTAGGCAAACTTACTAAAATTATTGTTTGCTTATCACAAGTGATTTACAATAATTGTCAAATCGGTTTTTATTAAAACACCCAGAGAAGTTTTTAAAACTGTTGGTGTGTCTTGTGTTCAGATAAATTATCAGAAAGTGTTTATTATGGATTTTGAAAATTTGTCTCATATAAATCTGGTCAATATCTTCTTGCATTTTATAATACTTCATAAATCTGACTTTCATTTTTGCAGGGTTTCAAGATTTTCTTTTTCATCGTTGGCGGCCTATATCTGTTATACTTGCTATACCTGCTGGTCCGAGCTTACGCTGAGCTGCGATCCATGCCTTATTTTGGTAAGATATTTGTATAGAATGTTTTCAAAATACACTTTTGATTTTGTTACATTGACTTTGTATTCAATATGTACGTATCTACAAATTAGCCTAGCACACAAAAAGCTTGCATCCAGTCCCTGATAAAGGTGGGAAAATCATTTTCAGATGTTTCTTATTTTCTCTTTTGATCATTCTTGAGGAATACAGCATTTGACAGTGTTTGAACTCAGATGACCTGGTACAATGTATTTGGGAGATTGTCTCCTTGGGGTGAGGGCAATTTGTGTCGGACCTATAACCAGAGTCTGAAAAATACTGTTAATGTACTTAATATCTTAGTACACTAAAAGACTTAACATTGAAATTGTGACGTCTGTTTTGACAGATATCCGTCTGAAATTTATGACGTTGCTGATGCTGATAGTGCTGTCGATAAGCGTGACGATAACTGTGATGCGGTTTGGGGCAGCAGCCCTCCAGGACAACTTCGTGGCGGAGCTCTCTACAAACTACGAAAACTCCATTGAGTTCGTGTCGTTTTACGGTCTCCTGAATTTCTACATGTACACGATGGCATTTGTCTATTCACCTTCCAAAAATGCACAGTTTGGTAAGTATACAGTTCCAATATAGTAAAACAAGTGCATCAACATGTACAGAAAATGAAAATGAACAGTAACAGTTAACCCTTTTACCACTGTGGACCATAGTGGACTCGTCCAGATGAATGTATGGTAGAGTCTACTCAAGTTACT
>NW_018484153.1:0-2932 GCF_002113885.1 Mizuhopecten yessoensis
CACGTGTTAACCATGACTCATTATCTATAGTTAACTCGCACACTTCCGATCACCCACGTGTTACCTCTGACTCATTATCTATCGTTAACTCCTACACTTCTGGTCACCCACATGTAACCTCTGACGCATTATATATCGTTAACTCCTACACTTCCGGTCACCCACATGTAACCTCATTATCTATCTGATCTATCTATCTGGTTAACCACTGTGTACCCCGAGCTCGCTGTAATAAACAAGAGAGTGTCACTACTGACCAGAGATGTTAATCAAGTAACCATTGACTGTCCACGTATCGTCTGAACAGCAGTGTTAAATTCACCAGAATCCAACAACTACATTGAAAAATACTAACATTAAGAATGGAGGTAATATCATTACACTAATACATCAATACAGCATATGGAAAGAAGTGTTTTAATTGCTGTCATCTCTTACCTATTTAAACACCAAAAGTTACTTTTCGTGTTAAAAAGGGAAGACCCAAGTACAAATGTTTAACCGCAGCAAGCCTTTCTTATACGATATCTTCTCTTTCTGCAAAAAACATTTTAGGTTCCGCGTGCAAACTTAATAACTCCATGGACAAAGACTGGTATTCGGGTGTAGGGACAAGGGGCTAGCCGATAAAACACCAAAACTTTCCAAACGAACAGCACGTCTTCGAGACGAATGCTTACGAATCTTACGAAACACTGGATCGTTTATGATATCCTACCTAGCAATCCTTGACGTCTGGTCCTTTTCACATGACTCCAAAATACGCGAAAATATTTGCTCCCTTTCACATTTGGTTTTCGAAATAAACGATATTGAATTTTTCATTCGTAACTCCAGATTTGTGAAATCAGTAAGATTAAGTAATAATTATATAAATCTTAAAGGCTTGGTTCCAGAAAACTTAATTCCTTTCAGAAATAAAATCAGTACATTTAATTAAGATCTGTTTAGAATTGATCTTTGAACATCAGCCGAATGTGAATGTAGGAACACCTTATTATTACTATTGGATTAGTATATTTCCCCCTCGGTATTCCATTAGGTTTACACGGCCCTCGGGCGAATGATTCCGCTTAGTGTAATGTTTCGCTTTCCGAGGTACTGAACAGGCCTTTTGGGAGAGCATTGCACTTGGTTTGTTGGAAAATTATACATGCACGCGCATGTATAAATGATTATTATCCGATGAATAGTGTTGTTACATCACCTATGTGGTAGAATTTAATACAGAATACAAACGTCATATCACGGACTAAGATTTTATCAGAGAGCAGATTTTCCATTTGATCTTGAAAGGGACTTTGCTCGTACATCGCACGTAAATCCCGAAGTTATGTCAGCGGGGAAAATGCAAACTTTCTGAACTTAGGATGCTTGGTATATCTAACGGAGGTCCATGACCTAAGGTAACGTTTGATTTTTACCTGGATGATCAGTGATAGTATACACGTCATGAAAGGGTCAACAATTCTCGACGTGACACCACTGAGCTAAAAAAAGACTTGCGATTTAATCAGATTAAACCCAATTAGGGGTCTCTCAGGCAATCACCTCTCTCCTGTCGACCACGCAGGGCTGATGAGGTCATCCTTCACCCAAAGGTGGTAGTCAAGTGACACGTGACACGTGACAACTATTTGTAACAGATGCCCTCGGACAAGTACTTTTAACACTGGTTAAATTACATCCATTTGTGACCATGACAACCTATCACCATGGAGGTGAAGTTACCGATGAATCTTTATAAAGCACTTTGACACTGTAAGAATTTTAACTCTTGGAACACCTCGTCCTCAGTAACTATAATGAACTGATAGACTGAGGTATTCCGAATGACCAGTGAATTGCGTAGTGCGCTGGACTATTGGAAGCTGGCTACAGAAAACAAAAGAAATGCACCTCTGGATCCAATATTAATGTTAAGATAAAATGTACATTTTATCTAAAATCATATACTATATCCTGTTCCGTTAATCCGGAAATCACGCGCGTCCTTTTTCTATTAGAACGTCTTTTTGGTTATTGCTAATTAAACGAATACAGTATTCATCGGTGAATGTTTTTACTTTCTGAGGAAAATGCAAACAACCATTATGAAAATAGGATTTGAGATTCTCTACTCACCACTAGGAAATATAAGCTAGCGATGTACAGTGTATATAAACAAAACATAATGTGTCCGGTCCGGACAATACATGTAAGACCCTAGTATACTATCGAAAGCTTTCAATTTCTATCTAAATTACCTTGACTTAAAGAAATAAGAAATATTCCTCCCTACATGTCAAATAAAACGATGTCTTTAGGTATGTCTTAAGACCAAGAGAGAATGTTTTACCGCCATGTATTACAAGTAGAAGGTAAATTTGATGAGTCAAATTAGGACACAATTTCTCTGTAATTGGGTCACGCCTTTGGCTTTTTTCCAAGAATCGTTTCTTTAATATCATTGCTTTCAAACTGGACAGACTAAGGGCAATCGAGGAGTGGATCACGGAAAACCGAAACTTGTCTTTGAAATATTGATAACGTTTAGGACATTCGGCGTTAACCTAAAGCGGACACCGGTAACGTACACTACCGGGTGATGAACGCTGAGATGATGAACACCTCCTGGAGCACGTGTCGAGAGATGTCCGCGTAGAATACACTCCATAGCTCGTCGCTCGTGCGGAGGACCATTGTGCTCGCTGAAGATATGATGTCTGGTTTCTGGATTCCTTAAAACCAAATCGTCTTTTGAACTATTACCTACATTGTGTTTGCACTAGATCACACCCCTCTAATTAGGCAGTCTCTGTATCTACCGTAAAACAATTGCTGTACTTATATACAATTACCAATTGTGCCGTCTGTACCAAAATCAGTCCATCACACAATTACACAAACATCACGGAATCTCTCACGGCCGCGTTACAAGGAGTTTGAGTTA
>NW_018484154.1:0-2933 GCF_002113885.1 Mizuhopecten yessoensis
GGGTTTTTTTTATAGTAATTACAAATCATCGCGTATAACATTAAGATATATACGCGTTGGTAATTGTGATACGGCATGCATTAATGTTTTGAAAAAAATCTCCTTTTTATATTGTAATAGATGTTGTCCAACTTTTAACATTAATTATGGCCATGTTTTATATTTGTGTATGTGATTTTTTTTATCAATTTCAACATTTCATCTATTTTATCACCTGTTGTATTTATCAGACACTGTGCCATGACTTGCAGAACCTACCCGACAATGCCAATGCTGATCTCCATATACGTAAAAACTCTCTGACAGGTAAACTGGAGGTGGACTGTTTCCTAGACAATATGGAGACGTTTCTTGTGGTATGTATGTACAAGAATCTCAGATTTAACGCGTGACCACGTGTATTTTAAGATGTGTAGGGGCTATTGTTATATGTAACACAGGTCATATCAACTTCTGAAAATCGTGTCACCACATGGATACACAGACCCTTATCTGGAATATGATGTTTATGTTTGATCATAATTTGACTCAAAATAACAATATTTTGGACCTTCGGTCGGAATGTAAGCTTCATGACATCTTGTATGAATAAATTCTAAAACTAATGCAGATTCATCTTTAACATACAAATAATCCTTCACCTATCTAAGCTTCACATTGTTAAGGCTCAGGGGACCGAAAAAGTTCAACAGGGTTTCTTATGTCGATTTATAACAAAAAGTCAGCCAAGTTGAGCATAAAACATTAGTCGGCAAACCTTTTAAAAGATGAAAATTTAGTAAATAAAATGTCACTTTGATTTGTCAACAGCTACAACATGTGATAAAACTAGATCGTTAATATTGTCTGATAGATGTAACATTTCATGTCCACAGAACGAGAGTGCCAAAGCTGTATACGGGGTATCGGCGGATTTCAGCATTCCGCTAACCGGGACCAAAGTATCACACCTAATGACGTCACACCCGGAGTTGTACAACGGATCTGCCATCTCTTCTAATGTATACCGATATTTTGAGGTAACTTGGATTTCACAGCTTAAATATATTTATAACTTTATACAGTTTTGTTTCTAACGTCTTTACATGTAGTTTATGTCATCCTGATAATAAACTATCTGTTTACCACCGTCTCCCTCGGCATTAGCTCATTCGGTAAAGCATTAACCTTGTCAGCCAGAGGTCCAGGGTACGAGCCCTAGCGGAGGCATTGAAAAAATAATGACCTCTGTTACAAACGGCTTAAATACTAAATACTATTTTATTTTATTTTAAAGACGGCTGCTGCTTTTTGGCTGAATGGCGGCTACACGTCCAATGTTAGCTCCGACTATAGTCAACTCCTAGGGTTTACCAAGGACCAGTATGATACATTAAATTTACTCAACAACGCTGGTGAGTGTACTCCACAAAACATGTAAGCGCACTCAACAATACTGGTTAGCGTACTCAACGATGATGATGAGCGTGTTCGTCAATACATGTGACCGCACTCAACAATACAGATGGGAATGTTCAACATTATAGGTGGTGGGACTCGAGAGTATTCCGTAATGTAGATTAGAATTCCGTACGATAATTACTCGTTGCTGAGGTCAATACGAAGTTTGTGGCGCACAGAAAACGAATATATCTCGAGGTTGAATAACATAACATTTCTATTTCATACCATTTCTAAAAGATCAATCATAAAATATATACATATCAAAAACGCTAGAAAGCTTGACTTTGAAATAATCAAATTAATTTTAACTAATAATTGATAAACAAAGACAGCGGTTAACAACACAACTGAACTATGTAGGTTTACTAATAAAATAACGTTCAGGATGCCATACTTATTTATCAGAGCCAGAAGAAATCCCACTAGCTGTTTGCACTGTTGGTGTTATGTGTTGAATACAATGGTTAGTGGTGACATTCAGAAATAAGATATCTGTGGTGTTCAATGATATATCTCAAACACTTCGATAGTATATTCGTCTGCCTCTTAGTATCAGCCGTTATTTTACTGACAAACATTTTTTTTCTTAAGTAAGTGCGAATTTTGGATAATCTGACTGTTCAAAAAGGAACGCCGTGAAATTCCCTCTTTTAGCCATGGACAGTAACAGGTGCATGCAAAACGACGTTTTATCAAATTGATATCAGAGGAAAGAACACATTACGGAATAGCACATGCTACAGAGACAAACCAATCCATAGACCAATCCATAGAGGATATCAAATTGGAAAAAAATGGTTGACGCACCAAAGAAGTCCCAGCAGAAAACATTGATATACACAAGTGAGCATGCTAAACAATACAGAGGGGTAGACTTTGATAACCCATTAGTGCGTTTTCATCAATTAAATGTACACAATGATACAGGCAGTTTTCCTCAATAATTAAATGTGTCTTCAGGGTGTTGTTTTACAAAATAATTAAATGATATCAGATTTTCGGGGTTTTTTCAATGGGTAAGGAATTCAATGATGACATTGAGGAAAGGTAACTAATAAAGCTGACAGGAAAAAACCAATAATGTAATGAAGGACGACCAGGTTTAGCAGTGTTCTTGTATGTGTATATTAACACAATGTTTACCTCTACCTGAGTAAAACCTTATTATCCCTACCTGATCCTTAATCAATGCAACCGAACATGTAGCATTGCAGACTAAATAAATCAATTGATGTGCCTTGGTAACAGGAATATTTGTAGAAAGGAGCATTATAAAAATCCATATATCCACCGAGAAGCGCATTTAATGATATATTTAAATTCTGTGTTGCATTTGCCTATATGTCGTTAGTAAATACAATTCCAGTATATGAGACTGTACACTGCATTTTACAGTGGTTCGCTCAGTGTCGGAACATACATGGCCACAAAATACTTTCGGTATCTAGGTCATCGCAAAAAATAAAGCAACTTGACAAATTATGACAATA
>NW_018484155.1:0-2933 GCF_002113885.1 Mizuhopecten yessoensis
TGTTGTTGTTGTTGTTGTTGTTATAATAAGATCTTATTTCTGGCACTGAAAGCTGACGGCATTTTTGTTTCTATTCTTTTTGTTGTTCGTTGTATCTAAGCATATGGATGACTCGGAAGCTGGCAGCATCTTGTAAGACCTACCCTTGAACTTTTGACAGAACGATGAAACGAAATTTCTTTTTACAAAAAATGTCAATTTTACTCTTGGAAACGGCTTCACATTTTATTTTCGAATGCGGCGATCGTCTATTTGTCTGGGTATGGACCGGCCATCACTTTCTTTACGAAGTCTGAAGTAGGAAAAAAAACATTGTTAAGCAAAATGAACCTTTGTTTGACAAAGACAAACCATTGGTCACAATATTTATTCAGTTTTAAAGATCCTGTATCAAACAAGACAAAAGAAATACAATGTCCAAGCAACCACTGTTTGCAATCAATTACGATCAATTTTATGGAAAAGTTGGTACTTTTAATATGAAGACAGTAATTCATTGGTATCAATATATATTTAATCGATGATAATATTCAAATATCGTGAATAGTTAGAAGTTTGATTTATCGACATTTTTTATATACAAAAAATCTATATTGATATTAAGTGGCTGTATGATGCGCCACCACTACAGAGCCACAAATTATGACAAAGGTATCTGGTTACATACCTTCGTATTTCACGTTTCCTTCAAGATCTTCCTGCAAATCTGTCAAACTGATGATTTCGTCAATTTCTTCGTCTGTCAATCTCTCGCCTTTAAAAAGAAAAGATGGTTGGCATTGTTAAGGCACTTATTCTATCTAGATTTAAGTCAACATCACGACAAAATTGTCATTTTCAAATAATGCTTATCTTCATCTACCAACACCAAGACAATGGGATCTAGTAAGAATAAGTCCTTGACGATGTCCGGCATCAACGTCTGCGATTCAATGTTAGTTAGTTACCCTTTTAATGTTTTGGTTTATGAAGTGCATGGCAACCATGAATTGTCACGTGACAGCAGGACTACATTTGAAAGTGACATTCAGTACTGATTATGATAGACCCACCACGCTGAAATGTCAAAATCTGGACACAAACACAAAACCGAACACATTTGGTGACTAGGAGAAAAGTAGAAACACAGAAAAGATATCGCACGTGTAATGCGGTTTTTAGAGAGAATTTCAACAAGAAAGAAAAAAAGTACATAGGTAAATAGAATTGTTGTATGTTTTCAAAGGAGACACTGACAACAGTAGAGAACAGAAAACATCTAAATATCGCACGTGTTAGTGGTGCGTTGGGAAATAGAACACGTGATTTTGTGATTAGGGAATAAAGAGAAGCAGATTTAGTGGTAAGGGGGGCATTGAGGCAAATTATAGCAAACAGGTCATAAGAAACTGTTTGAGAAAATAAACCCTCATGCTTGGCCAAAAATTGTCTTAATAATATCAGAAATTGTGCAAATGGTGGATTTTCGTGAAGTACAGAATCTCGGCATTCTTACTTATAAATTTAATAAATTTGACATTACTTATAATTTATTCATATTAATATTTTTGTCGTCGGTCATACATGTTTTTGTTTATCCTGAACAAGCATTCATATAGTTTTGAAAGTTATTTAGAAAGACGGTTTCTAGTAGATAATGATTATGAATCTGAAGACACCGATAGCCGTTTCTAAACTCATAAAACTTGAAGTAAGGTTGATAAGACATGTCTTACAGCATATTAAACATGAGGCAGTCTACCTCGAGATTACTGTACATCTATAGGCAGTTTGCACCTTCTCCAACTCAACAATACAAACCATATTAAAAAAAAAAGTACTTACCTAACGCGGTGAGGACGTGCCTAAGCTCGGCCCCGGAGATGAATCCCTGTCCTTCCCTGTCGAAGGTCTTGAAAGCCTCCATGTAGTCGGCAAATGTTCCCTGTTCACAATCCATGAGACCCTCGTAGGCGGGGAGGAATTCTTCGAAGGGAAGGGACTTCTCGCCTGCATTCAAGTAAAAAAGAAATCATTGAAATAATATTTTGTTTTATAAAAAAGGCATGCTTGGTTTGGTTTAATGGTTTTAGCGCCCAATTCACAGCTAAGGTCAATTAAGGGCATATCTCTCTGTGTGTAAGGGGATAAAATGTTCGCCTGCATTTAAGTGAAAATACTCAGGGCGTTGTGATTTTGTTTAATGCAAAAGTGATTGGGTTGTTTTGTTTTGTTGGATTAAGCGTCCCATCAACAGGTAAGATCATTTAACGAAGTAGTCCTTCGATATTTGTAATAAATGCCATTGTAACGTATTATATAGTGACATTAACACGGGTGGTTTCTGTCCGATATTGTTATTTTCTGTGCTGATGACCATTTCAACTTAAGAACATAACCCTTTGGTAACTAATATGGATGGCCTATGGTCATCTGAAAAGTCTATGTTCAAAAGTTGTCTTTAACCCAAAGATGCGTAAGTTTGGAGACTGACCTTCAGTTACCTTAGATATCAAAGTGACAATTTATATGTTTATTACACTTTTTGACATTGATGTCTGTACATAAAAAGGACGTACCCATTTTGTGTGTGCCTCCTACGGCGAATACGTCATCGTTCCTGGGGTTGATTCCCAAACACCTGCACACATCGCCGAGCTTGAAGGCATCGACAGCTCCATCACGACCATCCCAGAAGTCAAAAAGTTCGAAAACGTCCTTCAAGTCTGGAAAATTACGCAAAGCACACATGACACACGATGTTACTTTCATTTTGCATATATATTACATGAACGTATAATGCGTTTCTTTAACTTTATTTTTATTCTATATTCGAGATCTCATTTGCAAAATAAGGAAAAATCATCAATTATGACGTTCGATATTGGTCGTGCCTGATGATTATAAACCATAAAAATGTTTGATTAATAAAATAATTCAATGATAACGTTTGC
>NW_018484156.1:0-2933 GCF_002113885.1 Mizuhopecten yessoensis
GTCCTCATCTCGAAAAACACATTGAAACAATAGAAAATGTTCAACGTCGACCAACGAAGCAGGTACCTGGCCCAAAAGACTTATCCCATAGAAAAACTAAAAATACCAACACTAGCATATGTATAGAAGATCACGTGGCGACGTGATAAAGGTTTACAAAATATTGTCCGGGATATACGACTATGAAGTATCCGACATATTTTATATCACGGAAAGTTCATTACACTCGGACACAACTTTAAAATTTACAAATCGCATTCAAGATTAAATATCCGAAAATTTTCGTTTACACAGAGAACTGTCGATTTTTGTAATAAACATCCGTCAAATGTTGTGAAGCACAGTTGAACAATTTGAATAAGAATTAGATGAACACTGGCAAAACCAAGCGCAGAAATACAGTTTCAAGAAAAAAATCGAAATCGAAATATTTAATTGTTTTTTTATTTCAGAGCTGACTGTCAAAGGATTGTAAAATTCTAATTTTATCAGAATAACTCTATGTATCTATGTATAAAACTATGCAACAAAGAAATGTGGATATAATGATACTTTCGTTTTTGCATGATTTATTCCGGAATGTTTAGTATTTCTGTTTCAAAATTTAGTTATCTAAGTCATATGAATGTTTGATAACAGCAAGTGGATCAGTTGAAAAGAATCAATAATAACGAACACCTTGAAGATCCTGATCAGGAAACTAGGCACGCAACTTTACATGTTTCGATGATATGTCAGTCAAAATCATTGGCAATTATCCACTGTTAATCGAAACAGGAATGTATGTGCGCATTTTAATCAATGACGTCGACATATTGCGCCTTTATCGCTGTAGTCGTTTAAATAGACACAACAGATTTATTGATTCAAGTTAACAGGTTAGGCTCCAGACTACAATGGAGAAGGCCGGAGTCACATGTGTATAACATATAACTACACTGTACACATGTGTTACCTGTACAAGGCGCTTACGTTCGGGAGCTCGGCTGAGACATTTAAATGAGGAAAACTTAATGTGCTGAAGAAATACCTCCAAAACGAACATGGTGCATGCGTGCTAGAATACAGACGTGTTGTATATTAATGTCATCTTAATTGTGACCTCTGTTAATTTTTTAAATGTGTTTAAAGACTTAAGTATTTTTACAATACAATAATTGGAGAGACGAAAAATTCAAGTGTAAGGAAGAGATTCATCATTTATACAGAATATAAATAACTGTTCCATTATATTCTGCCATGGAGAAACCGACTGAAAGTGTCAAAATTCTTGTGGATTTAATAAAATCTACAAATGAAGCGTCTTTGTTGAAAGCTGGAATTGTCAAGTTTTCAAAAGCTGCCATAGAATGGTATGTTGATCAGGAAGACATCGACATCTTACATCACGCTATTATAGCCAACAACATCGAGGCTGTGGGGTTGTTTTTCCATAAAGGATATTTCAAGCTTCCTCATGAATCTCCTTCGGTGCCATATATTCACTTGTGCGCAAGACTAGGACACAAGACAATTCTTGCCATGTTGATTCAAGAGCGAGGTCAAGATAACATTCCTATGGAATTCGAGTATTACGGCCCAACAGGATTATGTGGAGATTCGCCGAAAGCCATGAGGATATCCATGATGGGTGGTAAAGAAAAGTTGTCTCCCCTGGACATAGCTGGGGAGTATGGACATATAGGGTGCGTGTATACTATCCTTAACCATTTTTACGGAGGAAAGGTTAGGCACAAAACCAAGAGTACCAAAGAGGCTTATGTGAACCTCGCCTGTGAACTTGATTCGCCGCCAGCTCTCAGGTTACTGCTATCACACAAACCGACAGAGGAGGACATAAAAAACGCAGTAGGTGTTGCACTGAAGATGGCTAGGCCAGAATGTTTGGACGTTTTACTGAGTCTAAAACCCGACATTAGTTCACTATTTGGTGGCATGAATTTGTATCATGTTCTCTTCTCCTACAGTATGTCCTTCAAAAAATCCTGGTACGAATCACTGCTTACCGTTACCACTCTCCTTATCAAACATTCACATGACTTGTCGAAGTGTCTTCCTTACAGGACATACCCATTGTATAGCTTATTAGCACACTCGTCTTGTCATGACTTGGACAACTCGTCCCCATATCTACTAGCATGCCTTCTGGTCATGCTGAATGCTGGTGCTGACCCAAATTTTGACGAACTGGAATTCGAAAAAGAGCTTACAAAGAGAAAATTCACTGCAACTGCAGCGTTTGGACGATCTGCGTTTTCTTCCTCAATGCATTGCTTGTTTGACACTATTGGGAAATATTCGGAAGAGGTGCAGATAGAACAAAAACTTTGTCTCAGAAGTCACCTAGGGAAATGTACAGAAGCTTTACTGAAACACGGAGCAGATCTTAACTACGTAGGGAGGATGGAAGACCAGTGTGATACGTATGGAAACAGCCTACATTGCTTTTGTAGAATTGCTCCGAAAATTGGTCTTGGCGGAAAAATGTTAAAACTACTTTTGCGGCATGGCGCGAACCCTGATGCAAAGGTATACGGATACTACCCAATAAATGTGTTTTTCGAGCAACTTTTAGCATATGCTACAAACTCGGACAGTTCCCACGTCGTTGACGTAGAACACAGTGTGTTTATTATGGACTCGATGGCACAGTCAGCATTGCGAGATTCATTTGAAATCTTCAACGATATGGCGGCGAGTTTTGAGCAGCCCTCATCGAAGCACGCGCGAATTTTAGCGCTTATTAAGACCGAGTACGAGAAACGTGTTTCGGACGTCTGGACACTTCGTAGGTGCTGTGTGTTTACTGTGTGGGTCAGTTGTGGCCGGAGAATTGACCAGGCAGCGCAGCTTCCCTTACCAAAACGGTTGCGCGACAGTATCACAGATTCTCTGGAATATATAGTTTGAAAAGATCTTGTTAATATCAGTAT
>NW_018484157.1:0-2934 GCF_002113885.1 Mizuhopecten yessoensis
GTGCAAGCCCGGGCTTATTGGATTACATGGTAGCTACGCGCCTGACTACACGCTCCCTGTGTAGGGTCTAACCAACAGTGCGACGTTTATATATTAAATGCTGTTTAATGAAATAACAATTTCGAATTCATTGAAGGTTGATATCGCCAATTTCTGTAAGTGATATCAACAATGGGAGTGGTTTTATTTTCTACCCCAAGCAAGAGAATGCAGATGAGAATACTCTCACGTTCTCTACTAATGTTTTATCGACTCAAACCATCATGTAGTGGTATAGATCTGTAATCATGGTCAATGTCTGACCATAGTAAAATGTCTCCAAAGGTGTTTCAGTTTCTTCAAAGTAAAATACGATGTGATATCGTATCAAATATATAAATGACGTCACATAAGCGTCATCACTAAAGTACATAAGCTATTCTACGCCTAAAAATGCACGTGTCACCATTAACGCTATTCTAGTGAATCGATTGAGCCATTGAGCGGAGATTCCGGATCGGACAAGAACAGACAACTGTGTATTGTTCAAGTTAAAAAATACTATTTTTGTTCATAACTAGAGTTAATACCGTCAACAAACGTGGTGCCGTTTCTTTGGGAAACATTAACTGTTACAATTAGATGCCTCTGGATTTTTTTTCTTTGATGTTCAACATGATATGCAAAAGTACACATGACCTAGACAAATGTTGTATCCTAAATTTACACTACTCCTTTTTTAATATTGACAGTCATTATAGTGTTTCACTAGGTCAATGTTTAAATATGCAACTAATTTTTTCTCTCACTTGCTACTCTGTGTAAACGATCGGCCCAGTCTTTTAATCTTTCCGCGTCTTAAAGAATACAAAGTTGATTTTTTTGAGGTTCGCATTGACATTTGAACATTGCTGAGTAGGTATGCTACTTTAGTGTTTACTGAAATAAGTGTTACAGTGTTCCGGGTACAAAACACATATCTAACAAGTCAATTCAAAGTGCACACATACTTCTAAACGTCGCCATGCAATGGTGATTGACTGTTTTACATAAGAGATATTTTAAAAACGAATTGAAAACATAATTGGCACATATAAAGGTAACTTATCTGGTCGGTTATTTTTAGTTAGGAAAGGTGGCGGCATCGGAGTAATGAATCAAGGTTGACCTACATTTTTGTGAACCACATTTCAAGGTAGACTATCAACAAGTGTTAACACGGTTCTGATCAACGCCAAATCATCCAGTCAACTTTTCCTCTGACGTAACTTTTTAAGGATGCTTTAGTAGAATTTTATCAAAATAAATAAGATATTTAGAAGGAAAAAGATAATTATGTGAAACGATATTTTTATATATTTATGAAACCTGTTGTCGGCATCGACATTTATTTACTTGGTGCAGAAGTACATTATGGGCAAAATATTATTTTATGTCATTAATACTCTTTGAATTTAAAAGGTATATACGAGAATGAATAAATCGCAATAAATGAGCAAAGCTGTTCGATGAACCACGATCACCACCACCAACAACACAACGTCAATATCAACAGCCGAACCAATAACTTACAAACAAAACATTATGATTCAGTATTATTTTACATCAACCTAGATATAAACTAGCGTGTATGGATTGGATAAGTGGAGGCTGTATATGATCTGTCAACCATGTCCGTACTTGTCTCCGGACATTTGATGTCCAGCGCTAAGACAAGGGTCACCGGTACAGTGCCAAAGCCGTACATTAGCATATTGACACAGGCGGCTGAACAGTGGACGGTGACAGACTGGCTGGCGACGAGGTTCCATCTTAAGTCAACATCTGACCACTGTGTCCAGTATTGACCCATGCCAGGACTCTCTCGTCTTTGTGTTGTGTGACGTAAAATGAAAACCTACACCAAATCTAGGCTCATTAATAATGTAGAAATAAGTTTCTGACCTCTTTACATCGTGTCAATATTATTGCGAGACAGAACTTTACCCTATTACACCTCGAAAGTAGTCCTCAAAACACAATGATACTTAGCTTTGAAGATCGCTTATGACTTACACGAATTAGGTGTCTGATTTACACAGCGAAACATGATCGTTAAAATAACCTACAAATCCCCTCTGACACTTATAGACACGACCATGTCCCCGCAAGTTAAAGACCGGTGTCTTTTGACTAAAAAAATACACAATCATCTCATTGATGGGTCTTGACCATGTTTCCATAAGCTCAGTACACTATTCTTCAGATAATCCGCAAATTATAAGTCTTTTTTCGATACAGAACTAGTAAAAAGGAGAGCAAACCCTTTTAATCATAACGAAAAAAAATCCGACTTACATCTTCTCTCTAAATATCCGGATAGGATGTTGTCTTTTCGGGTTTGTAATTTTTCGGGAAAAAAACTTCTTTTATTTTTTTGATGTCTGAATTTAAATTGTCCACAGAGATCTTTTTTTGAAGAAATGCTTGCAACGTATTTTCCTATGTTTTCCACTTTGAAATTTAATAAAATGTTTCAAATTGATACCTTGATATTGCTAGCTGTTTTGAACCTTGATATCTGGCCTAATCTGCTGTTTTTGCTTGCCTGCGTTTCTTGACATTACTTGAACTATACTCCTCAACTAATTTTTCCAGACTTTAGGCAATCAAAGAACGCCTTTTGTGGTTATAAAATGAGACGTGATGAACTCGAGGAAGGTTAAAATATTACCTCTCTCCAGGAGTTGAACTCACTGGTTTAACGTCCCTACTCATACTCTAAGTAGAGTTCCATGTACTTTTGCAAATTAGTTGAGTTCAGTTCATTGTTATCCATTAGAGATTAAATTCTATTTATGTATAAACGACATATCTAATTATTCATAACGGAATTTTACGAGAAAGTTGTCTAGGGTTTTGAACTTACCCAAAATATTTTGAATTCCAGTATTTCGTTTGGATACTTTAGAATCG
>NW_018484158.1:0-2935 GCF_002113885.1 Mizuhopecten yessoensis
CCAAAACCTGGCACATCCTTAAATGACCATAGCTGTTAACAGGACAAACACAAACAAACCTAAGGTGGACTAGGTGTTTCACTGAAAGTCATGAGTAGGTGATGATGTGAAGATTTGTGAATTTTGTGACGTTTGTAAAGAAACTCCTTTGAACATTTATGTAAATGATATATAAAGTTCTGTACCTCTCCTTTTCGTTGTGTATTGGTGATACTGGGTTGCTTGATGCAACTGACATGCCATAACAATTTTACAAAGCAGATGATTGATGTTTTACTTTGCGAGTTCGGACTGTTCCATGAAAAATCTACCTGACTGAAGAAACTCAAAATCAAGTCCAAGTCTTATTTATGGTTGGGTTTCCTGCCTATTACTTCCATGCAAATTTTCAATAAAATTCTATGCCATGGATGGTACCCCTTAACAAAGAACATGAGTGGTAGGGAAGGGTATTCTGCTACAAGAAATGTTCCCTGCAGTTTAACTTCGCCCTCCGTATAAATGTGGGCAAATTTATCATGAGAGCTAACTGTAAAATAAACATGAAATATAAAGTACATTGTAAGTGCATGTGGGGGCAAAACTGTCACTTGACAAATGTGGATTTGGCGAAAAAAATTCTAGGCAAAAATTGTTCTGTCACATTGAGTACACAGTATATATACATGTAAATAAACCCAAATCAAGTGCTCAAAGCCTTTCGTTATTTAGTGTTCAATGTATGACAATTTCCTCTGTTCAATACATATTTGTCTATTGTAGCTGACGAGTTCCTCTCCTATGCCTTTGAGCGCTGCCATCGAGCCAGTAAGAAGAACAAGAGGATGACCTTGATTTATCTGCTACCTGTCAAGATGTTGTTGGTACGCTATCAGTTTTATATAATAAAACAAAGGAAAAAGAATGCCATCAACACAGTCTGTATGGGATACCAGGGGCCAGCTGTTTGTTTATCTATTTTAAAATGTAATATTTTCGGGTATAAATCCTGGCGGACCTGCAAATGTTTATTGAGGCCTTGCAAGGCTTCATCAAGACTCGCCTGAACGCAGCATCAGATTGCTAGGTCTGACCTGATTTCATGAATGAACAACTCTGGTCCAACTGGTTCAACCGTTTGGATCGCAATAAATGAAAGCGGCCTTGATTTATCTACCTCACTGGTTTTGTTATGTTGTCAGAGGTTACCGTGTAGCTAGTCTAGTTTGAGCTGGTATTTATATACTTTAATTTAATATAACGCATTCACCCCTGAAATTTCATAATGACCTACATGTATCCCAACCTTTGAATTGTAAGAGGTCAATTGTGTCTTCAGGGGTGAATGAGTTGAGGTAGGTTTGGGTAGCAAAGGGAGGTAACTCATACACTCTGTCCAGTTTGGGTTGGATGCAAACAAAATGTATTCCCTGTAGACTATAAATATGTCCAGCAAGAACTAAGCACAATTGCTGGAATTTCAATTCATCAATTTCATACTTTTAAAGTAAATGCCTTATTGATAATATAAATCTTATGCCATTTTAAAATCTCAGACTAGACTTGAAACCAGATGTCCCAGAGCAGCTGATTTAGTTAACAGAACTAAAACAGTGGCAGAAATGGAAATCAAGATATCTGTGTACCACAAGTCAAAATGTGTTAGTGGTTTGCATGATTCTGACGGCTATTTTCCTGTCACTATATAGAGTAAACCACATCTCATGGAGCTCTACCAAGTATTCACAGCTGATGTCTTCAGAATTTCGATACACAGTCACACGTCGGTGTTACTTCTACAGAATTTAGGAACAGATATGAAGCATTGTTACCTCTAGACCTCTAGTATTGAGACCTACATCAATTCTCCCTGTACAGACCATCTACAGGTGACCCTGGCTGTTGCTAGGATATGGAAGCATTATGTAAAAATAATATCTTGATTCAGAAAATAACCATATTAAATGCAAGTTTACAGTGAGCATAGGGCATTCCACTTCAAATTGTTGGATGTCTCTTCATAGTACTTAAAATTACCTATGCATTAGCATGTTTATTGAAATACTGTTGTGTTAACTGAAAACGATTCCTGTTTATAATTTTATATGTAATGCTTCGAGGTTGCTAAGACTAAATTATAACTGGTCCATGGGTTCTGTCCCCATGCCGGGACATACCAAAGCCCTTATAAATGGTAGTTATTATTCCCTGCTTAGCGTTCAGCATTTAGGTTTATGACAACAACTGGTTCACCCGTTGGCAGTATAATGTGAACGGGCAAAATGCTGTGCTGGGTGCCTTCATCATGGTATATCAGTGAGATAGCACTATAATGTTGGCATCAGCCCCGCACTATAACAAGGAGGCAAATACTCCAACATACCATGTCTCTGGTACACACACAAACACATGCAGTCATACACAACACACACAGAGTCACACCCTTAAATGACCTTAGATGTTGATAGGACATTAAACAAAATAAAACCAAAGCAAACCCTTAATTTAATTTACTGCATCGTTTTTGTCTTTCAGGGCCACATGCCGAAGCAGTCCCTGCTGCAGAAGTATGATCTGATGCAATTTTATGATGTAGCTAAGGCTGTTAGGTAAGTAACAGGAATCTCAGCACAGAAACAGAGGTGGAATGTTTCCACCAACTTCACAAATTTAATATAAAGAATTTCACTTTACTATGTTAAAATTTAAATTCGCTTAAGTTGTGCCAGAGCAGAGAACATGAAATTTTCATCACCATGAATTACAAACTCCCATCAATCTGAGGTCTTCACTTTATAGTAATTCCCATGTCTGTGTAACATTAAATACATATTATATACAGAAATAATTATCCCCCGCTTTCACTGAAATGGGGGATATTAATTTGGGGTTGTCCGTCTCTGTCTGTCATGCTTTGTTTCCGTGCAATAACTACAACAAATGTTAACCGATTTCC
>NW_018484159.1:0-2936 GCF_002113885.1 Mizuhopecten yessoensis
GGGGGTACTGAAATTTACAATTTACATAAAGCCCTTGATGATCTTTCCATCCATGCAGAGAAACTGACTGTAGTACCTCCGAGTCCATCATTGTGCAGAAGAAGATCCTCATCTGCCAAGGATGATTCTGACTAAGTTAAAAAAAAAAGCAAAGCTCAGGTGACCTAAAAACTACTACAAAATTGACAATTTGTTCAACCTTTTAATGGTGAAAATTAAATACAGGAAATGTTCCGTTCGAATTATTTCAGCATGTCTCAGACAATTTATAACATCTGTGTGCTTTTTAAATTGAAAGCTTGAAATTTCATGAAATATTTCAATATACACGATGCACTAGAATCTGCATATAAGTAATTAAAGAAAAGAATAGAAGAATTTTTTTTTCCATTGCTTTCTATATTTATCCATATTCTCTTTATAAGGAACTCTAATGCAATTTTTGTAAACCTCCAGGAAAATGGCTTCATTATGAAGATTTCTGAACTTATAAATTCACACTGATGTACTAAGTATGGCAGTGTGCCCGAGGCAACAATAGAGACTGGAAGTCCCACTGTTAAAAAACAATGTGTGTGTTTAGACGACTGTATTGGTCTACCACTTTTGTAGCACTATTAATTTTTGATGAGAATTATGATGGTCAATGGAGCTTGTGTACCATCTCCTCCTTGGTAATGAGGTGATTTGTCTTGTTGACAAGTTGCATCAGTGTGGTGATGTTGTGGGACCAGTCATTGAGAATGTCACTTGGGTCCTTTTGGTGGGTGAAATTCACTATACCCGCCATGCGATCCATCTTGGCTTGAACAGTCTTGTTCACAACAAGGTTGGACAAAAATTCTTCAGATTCCTAAAAGTAGACATTACATTCTTAGTCACAGTCATATATATATTTATATATATACATTTCTAACCATTAACAGAAGCTTGAAACAACTTTCTCCTTCCTCTGTGTATGTCAGATGTTAGTTACATGGTAACTCTTTTTCATTTTTTCCCTTCAAATTAGAATACTAGCCTAATGCCATCCCAAATTCTACAGCTTGGGAATCAATCACAAATAGCAACAAAAAATATTAACCATAAATGTTAATATCTTACCGCTTCAGACTGGTCCAGAAGATCAGCAATTCTCTTGGTCCTCACACGGGTATAGTATTTGGCCATCACACGAATATTCTAAAATACATCATTACACAATTACTTTTAGATTCATTCTTATATATTCCAAATTTTTACACTCCTTCACATGATATAATGGTATGTATCAATCTCATATTCAGCAAAAAGCATTTATAGTGACAAACTGAAATAAAGCTCAACATGTTTATGAGCAGTTCACTTTTGTAAATTCTACATCATAAAGCTCATCCAACCTCTTGTGGTATGATGTTTAACCCTTTTTACTGACAGCACTGAAACTTCAGATACTTTATGAGCTTTTTATTCCTTTGACAATGTCTGTTACTCACATGTTCTACAACTCTATTTTTTAGGTCTGCCCAGCGTTTTGCTCCCCCTTCCAGCTTTGTGTTGAAGACGTGGGTAGCTGGACTACTTGTGGAACCAAACTTTAGCTCGCTCTCATATGTCAGACACAGCTGCTTCCATGTGATCAGCTCTGACGTCGTGAAACAATTTAGAAGCTCTCTGCAGAGTAAAACTGGGTGTAATTAAGACAGAAGTGTCACAAAATTCATTTTCAAGGAAAACAATTGACAAAGATATTCCTGCAACAACATGGCCAATAAAATATTGAAATGAAAATTACATGCAAACGTGTGTACTTGATGTAAAACTATGAACATATATGATGACACACTTACTGGTATTTGGCAATTTCTTCCAGATTTCTGTCTTCCTTGACTCTGTGTATGAAGTCTGACTGCTCATTATCGTAGGGTGCCAGTATCACATACAGTACTACATAACGCAGAGCCTGCAGGTCAAGGGTCAAAAGTCTTTATTCATGATCATTGTACTGTAGTCTAAAGATAGGATGAATTCAAACTTTCTAGATATAAACAAACTAATCTGCATAACCCAAAAGTAAATCTATATAACACAAAAGGTAATATGAATTACCTAAAAGGTAATCTATATTACCAAAAGGGTAGTCTGTATTACCATGCACATAACATCCTAGCCAATAATCAAGTTGTAAGTCTCAAACACAGAGATCAATTAACATGTTGAGCTTTGAAAACTCTGAAAAAATGTTATATTGTAACTATTAAAAAAAAGAAAATCATATATCCCTGTACTGAAACATTTTAATGCAAAATTTGTACGTAATGGAAATCAAAACTAGCATTTGACCAATTATGAGAAAAATCAATAAATATACTATAAACTCCCAACACTTTTTTGTTAGTAAATCAGTTAAAAAACCAACATCAAGCTGTACCAAGTTTTTTCTCTCTCCAGCAAATCAATGATTTTAACCTGATGGTGATTCACCTAATTCCAAGGACTAGTATGTTTTTCAGTATGAATTTGAATGAATATGAGAAACTGACTCCTAATATTACTCCGTGTTTCACTGACCTATGACTTGAGACAAGTGTGTTGTGCTTACCTCCCTCATTTTGTCTTTGTTTTCTTTGATCTCTGGTGTATCATATACAGCTTTGTAATGTTTACAGATTGCAAGGTAGGATCCCTCATGTTCGTCAAGCTCAATCATCAACTGGTAATATTTCAACTTTAGCTCCTGAAAGTACACAGTCAAATATCAGTATCGTGTTGTTTTATAAGTGTACAACAATCTACTTAATCAACCTAAACATGTAACTTATTGATAACACGAACTATATCTCTGTGTTACATGTTGATACTGTAACACAATGTAGATCTGAGTGTTACATATTGATAATACAATATAGATGGGTTTGGTTTGGTTTAGTATTGTTTAACGTCTTATCAACAGCTAT
>NW_018484160.1:0-2936 GCF_002113885.1 Mizuhopecten yessoensis
ATCAATAGTGATTGCTTCAGAAATAATCTTATTTGCTGCAATAGACTTTAAAGTTCGTGTTGATCAGTTGATTTAAGTCAGTAAATTTGTGAAGCACTAAACCTTTTCTATTTCTTTTTTAGCTACATTTTGTATGTTGTTTTGTATTGATTTTTTGTCTTGTAATGTGCATGCTTTGTAAAAACACAAGCCTATATCTGTATCTGTGTTGTCTATCTGTAATTAGGGCCCCACATCGGAGATGCGAGTGCCCTATATAGTAATCACCGAGTCTGTCTGTCTGTCCTCACGTTCATTTCTGAAGATTATCTCGTAATCAAAAAGACCAATCTTTCTGAAATTTCACATGATAATATATATGTAGATGTGCAATGGGGTTTGTAAATTTTATAAGGTCAAGGTCACTGTTGCTAAATGTAAGCCATGTGTGTTACAGTCATTATCTCAGAATCTAAAAGACTAATCTTTTTGAAGTTTTATATTTATTATGATTATTATGATTCAATGTGATATTCAGATGTGTAATTGGGATTTTAAAAGCTTCTGAGGTCAACGTCACTTTTGCTGAAAATAAAGAATGGGGTTGCAGTCAGGCTAATGACAGGGCCCTTGCTGACTTGTCAGCATTCTTTTTCTGTCCTATGTTGGTTTATTGTCTGATCTATGCCTCACAAAAACAAATCTCTGGACCTGAACATTCATTTGAGAAAGTTCTAAATCAAACAGAATGTTCATCCCTCAGTCAGTTTGAATGGATCAATGTTCTGGCAACATAAACATGACATTTTCTGTAGACAGTGTCAGCTTCTTTACTTACACTATACAGGCTGCTGACACAATTGTTGAGACTGTTTTAGCTTTAGTTGAGATGCCCTTTAATGTTGTAGATGTAAGTGGTTAGATGTAGACTGTTTTAGCTTTTTTATACTGAATATTATTGCTGATGCTGGTGTGTGTGTATATTTACAGAAAACAACCAATATTAAGTTAGGGGTGATATTCTGCAGTCAGCTTGCATTTGTCCCTCCCTCTCTCCCTCCGTATGTCTGTTCATGAATAAAAGCTCTGTACACTGTATTTCTCCAGAAGGGGAGATTGTGTTCATCCCCCCATAAATTCGATATTCTGTCTATATAACACTACCAATGCCCCCTTTTGAGAAACACTGGTATACATCATGTAGTTGTGCTTATACATGTATTATTTTTTATCACCTGTGATAAACAATTACTAATGGGGTCTATTCGTACGAAATTTACCTTTCTGGAGCATAAGTGCAAACCGTCAAAGATAATTGTGCAAAACTTAATAAATGTGTTGATCTAGTAACCATTTTTTTTTTGTTACCATGGAAACATAGCCAAAACTGTCAAATTCGTTTCTAGAGCATAACTCCAACACCATCAAAGCTAACACTGTGAAACTATACATGTATCGATCCCGTGGTTCAGTAGTGCCTTATACATAGAAAATACTGCCAAATTCACTATTTCAATAATAAATTTTTGTGCTTCTCATGTTTAGAAATTTGTTGAAATATTTTCACTAAGAGAGAATTATATTGAAATTATCAAAAGTCTAATTTGGTAATACACAATTTAGAGACAATAAGTTGGAAGTCTGAAGTAAAGATTCAAATGAATTGCAGTAAAACTGGAAAACTCTCTATAACACAAACCCTGAATTTTGGAAAATATTTTCTAAAACTCGCTTGGAAGGGGGGATCTGAATGACTATGTGATTGATATACATTGGGCATATACTTTACATCGAATAGTCAACTTTTGATTTTCAGGATTCAAGATGGCCACCATGGCCTTTGATTGGTGGAGATGATTACAGTTATAACTTAAGTTCTGTTAAACCAACTTTGTTGATAATTGGTTGCATTGATAAATAAGGAATATACTTTATGTGTAACAACTGACTTTCAAGTCTTGGGATTCGAGATGGTTGTCCTGGCCTCTTGTTGGAGGATATATTAATGCATGTAAATTTAGTTTTGTAAGGTGTATTTGTACAATTCATATCAGCTTCATTTGCAACTTTTGGGATAGCTTGGAAGACACTGGTAACAGTTCCTGTTTAGATTTTATTGTATGAGAACAAACAGCCTATCATATTTTTAACATGCTTTTATGAAATTTTGCACCCATTAGCATCACTTAATGGTTATTGCATTATATTTTCAATTTTAACCATTTTCTTCGCAAAGCAGGAGGGGGTAACCAGTCAGCCTTTGGCTTACAGCTCTGGTTTATGTATAGCCTGTTAATTTCTTACTTACCAGTTACTTTCTATTTTGTGTATCATACACCTTGCTATGTTTTGTTGTGTATATCAATACTCACATATTATTTTCCGTATATGTACTGTACTGTTTATGCACTTCTTATAAGTTTTTATCCTTTGAATATATACGAGACTTGCTACTCATTTATTGTAAATAAGCATAATAGTATTGACAGATGCACATAATGATTTTAATCTTTATTAATTATAAAATTTATTATCACTTCATAGTATATAGTTACATTATCTTGTTTAGTTCTTCTGGTATCATTAATATGCTATTGTTTGATTTAAAAATTAATGCAAGCGTAATATTGAACCTTTTATTTCTTCAGAAAAGAGCAAAATAAGTCAGTTACAGAAAAGAGCAAAATAAGTCAGTATAGTGAAGAGAAATTGTAACTGTTGCATGTTTTAAGCATAAATAGTAATCAAACTTTAGCCAGATTAAATAAGAATGACATTCGATTGATTATAGAAAGTTAACTTAAGCCGCAGGTCAGAACAAATTTTTATTTCAATATTGCTTCCTTAGTTAATCCCATCTTTGTCTTTTCTATTTTAGCGTACGGAGGACAGCCCCAGCAAGCTTATGGACAGCAGGCAGCAGCCAACAGCTATGGCGGACAATGGGGAGCGATGCC
>NW_018484161.1:0-2936 GCF_002113885.1 Mizuhopecten yessoensis
ATAATGCCAGAATTTCTCTTGACAAATGATGGCAGTATAAAGAGTGTTTTTGATTTATGAATATATGCAGTAAACATCTTCAACAATACCTCTATGTCTTGCTTTATATAATGATGAACCCCTTTATACTGCCATTTTTTTCTGGATGAATTGTAGCAGTATAACAAGGTTTTAAGGCAGGACTATATGCATTCATCTTCAACAAAACCTCTATGTTTACCTAGATTTAACACTGAACCCCCTTATAATGCCAAAATGTATCTGGATAAACAGCGGCAGTATAATGAGGTTTCCATATATGAATATATGCAGTAAATATCTTCAACAATATCCCTGTCTTCCTTTATATAACACTGACCCCTTTATAATGCCAACACTTTTCTGGAAAAACAGTGGCAGCATAGTGGTTTTCATATATGAATATAATCAATATATGCAGTAAATATCTTCAAACAATATCTCTATGTCTTCCTTTATATAACACTGACCCCCTTATAATGCCAATACTTTTCTTGATAAATGGTGGCAGTATAATAGGGTTTTACTGTATAACGATTATTAACTCTATTAGCTCTTCATTTACAATAACTTTCATCCCAGGTTCCAACTTACGGATACAACCAAAATCATCTTGATTAAGTTTATACTAGACGTGGAATGTGGTAGTTTCAGCAACCTTTTATATAGATAGATAACACTATAGAAAAACATACACTGAACACATGTGCAGTGTTAACGGAGAGAAACGTCAACGTCTGCGTAGAAAATGGATTTGTTTTTTTCTAATCCGACAAAAAATATAGCAGTTACATGTAACACAAATGCATTAATGGGTCCTGCCTAAATCAATAACCATTTTTATACACCACATTTATAAAACAGAAACAAACCAGAATATATTAAAAGCTATATATATGATATCTTCTTCTTAAAAGAGTTTCAAACATAGACCCAGGTCAATATGTATCTTATGACTGGTAATTGTGATGAATTCATGTAAATATTATGTAATATAATTGTTTTTCAACGCTTCCACTAAGTATAAAACACAAGGCCACTGGCTCCCTCGTCTGTCACTCTGCAAAATGAGCTTTTGAGAAAATTCTCCCTGGCTCAGTCAGCAGGAATAGCATTTTACTAGGGTGACACATTTCCCCTTCAGGGAAGAACTCATTCCCATGTTCCAGGCGTGAAAGCCTTGAGAGGAAGGCTAAGTATTATTGTCAATATTTCTGGAGTTCCTCCTTTGGCATGAATGGAACAAATGTCATTATTTTTCAATACCTCTGCTAGGGATGAAACTTATGGCCTCTGATTTACTAATCTGTCTCTCTACCAAATGACCTGAAGAACATTTTTCCTTGGTAGGAAACAGATAGTATTCTACCGGGGTGACATTTACAATATATTTATGAAATGTAAATAAGTACAAAATTTCATACATTTGTAGCGGAACTTGAGTGGATTGATCGCCTTGGAACAAGGTACTCTATTGGTAGAGTGTCGGTCTAGAGTTCAGAGGGTCCACGGTTCAAACCCCGGTCTGGCTGTGCATTTTACTTTCTTATGGTGGTGTAGGGTCTCTTGTGTCTTCTGGGTTGAAGACATTGTTGAAGAGGGAGGAATGAAGCAAACCTGGACTGGGACGATATGGTCGTTGACCAGGTAGCTCAGTTTGTAGAGCTTCTGTCTAGAATTTGGAGGGTTCCGTGTTCGAACCCCGGTCTGGCCTTGCATATTCCCTCTCCTGTTACACACTGATAACTCTTGGTCATTTCTGATGCATTTGAGAATTCTACAAGCGTGCCCAGTAAATGTAGAAGTACCACAGTTAAGGCATAAATTTTGTCAATAATGAAGTCTTAGACGTCAAACAATATGTCTGCACTTTATGGAGCCTTATTCTTAAAGCAACACAATCATATACAGTGAGTCACATGTTTCCCTCTAATGATAAACAGCTCTATACTTAAAGCAACATGTTTGTCAAGTTTGGAACCCAAATCTTAAAGTAACATGTTTCCCTTTAAACTTAATCAGCTCTACAATTAAAGCAAAATATTTGTCAAGTTTTGGAACCCAAATCTTTAAACAATCATGGTTTCTTTTAAATTTGATGAGGTTGACATTTAGATATACATTTTTGCCCTGTATGGAAACCCAATTTTAAAGCAACATGCATGTTTTTCAGTGGTTGCAATTTCATACCTAAATGTGAATTATTTACCTTTTGTGGATCCTTATACTAAAAGCATAATGGTTCACCTGTATGGAGCCCCCAAGCTTCCAAAAACATGTTTGTCCAGTATTGACTTTAACCATAAAAGAGACATGCTTGCCTATTATGGGTCCCTACATTTGAAGCAAAGGGGTACGCAACTATTAATATTGATCTTGTTAGATTTTCAGTCGCTGGGTACCTTATATCCCAACTTACCCAGCGACTGAAAGTCTAACAAGACCGATATTAATAGTAGTTGCATGCCCCTGTGCTGGAAGGAACATGTTCACCCTTTATGAATCCCCTACACAAAATGTAACCTCAACAATGTTCATCCTGTATATAACCTATCAAGAATTAGCAGCACTTTTTCTTATCTTTTGCGCCATCATTAACAGGTTTTGAAAGATCAACAATTCCAGTATTCCCTGCAACTCGCTTCTCTGCATCAGTTAAAGGTACACAGTGATTAAATATATACTCAAACACTTCAGTCACATTAGATCCCTTCAGACTACTTGTCTCAAAGTACGGATCCTTAGGTAAATGACTTATGTCTATATTGGAATTTATCTCCCTGGAAAATTTTGTAGCTTCTTCTATAGTTATCTCCCTTGTTCTGTCACTGTCCAACAAATCCAATTTCATTCCAACAACGACTTTGATACAGTTCTCCAGTGCAGAATCCAAAAGTGGAATAAACCTGGCCCTGTTT
>NW_018484162.1:0-2937 GCF_002113885.1 Mizuhopecten yessoensis
ATGTATGGGGCAGAGATCAGCGTTCCATAATAGCACAAGATCATTAGTACATCTCGCCTAGAGTTGTCAATACACTTTTTCTGAAACTCATCATGGTGATCAATGGAATGGAAAGTTCTTTCCATGACAAATGTATGGCTTGGATTAGAAATACTAGACACTATTGATATATCTACAAACACCTACACAATCTGTTCCAGGGCATTGCGTTACTGTATTACCTACCTATTTAAAGGACTTTGTGCTAAAATGTCATTCAATCCAAAATGATAATATCTGTTTACAGGTTTAACCAGTAGTTACGATTCTGAGAACTGTAATAAACTATTTGATTCTAAGTGATCCTAACAAGTATACTAATAGCATTCTCAAATCTTTTAACCCATTTATAAAACACCTCGATTCCAGCAATTACTAACAGATATAATGAGGTTCAATAGTATATATATATATAGAATGAAAAGTAATAGGCTATTTATCTCACGCATAGTAACAGCACAAATACCTACAAAACGGTAACTGTTGTATTTTGTCTTGATTGGTTTCTAGAGTCTAATATGAGCATGTTCAATAATTAAATGATATACAAAGGTCATGATGTGTGACGATATTGTGAAAAAGCATTTGTGGAGCAATACAATATGTCTTCTTATTTACTGTATTTATCAAACAGTAAGCCCATGCTTGGTAATAAGTTCATTAACATATATTGCTGCCAGGAAGAAATGAAAACAAAATCTTTTTCATTGTCCTGTAATAAGCCCATCCCCCTACTTTTAGTAAGAGAGTATCGGATAGTCCCCTGGGCTTATTGCAGGATAAATACAGTATTACAAATGTACTCATGACACATTTACTTGGTACATGATATTATTTGAAGGACACTATAGATGACAATGAATTTTGAGAATTATTCAAGCACTGAACTGTATGCATTTCAATTCTTACATATTTACCACTTTTGAAATAAATTAATATCATAGAAATTAAAATTGCTTATGTCAGCATGACAACCCCAGCTAATAGTATGGTATCTGAATGGTGTAGGGTTAACAAAACAATGGTGTATATACACACTTGTGATAAGATGACACTCAAGATACATGTATATGATAGGACTTGCAAAGACCATGATGGAAGATGCATATTAGGAAGACTATTTCAATACAATGCACAGGTAGTACATTTAAATGACATAACATTTAGATGACATCATATTGGAAGAAAAATGCTTTCAGATGATGACACACTTAAAACTAATGAATGAATCCATTTAGATGACACATCAATTCAGGTCTTGTATTGATGTGATTAGATAACACTAAATTTTGAAGACATATATATATGTAAATGACCTATGTGTACATTTGCATGCTGATACTAATCATTCAAATGACGCTATATTTAGCCACTTTGCATACTATTTTCATGACTTTAGGAGTCACAATGTTAAAACACCACAAAACATGCTAATCTATCAGTAATGTGATATGACACACCACATAATGTTCAATTGAAACACTGTATTAAGATGACGTTATTTTAAGATGACACCACTTAAACAACATTTCTTTAAGATTTCCTTTAGGTAACCCTACATTATTTAGACAATGTGACACACAACATAATGAATCAATAAAGTATGTCATTACTAGTATACGTCTGTCATATATTCTGTTACATTTAGATATTTTATGTAAATGACAATAAAATAGACTACATAACAATCTAGTTAATTTCTTGCATGAAAAGGTTCCTTTGAGTTTAAAGTTCATCTGGCTTATATAATGTACAGGAGTGCTAGAGGCTGTTCTTTCCGCACCCTTATATGGTGAGGGGAAGACTCAAGTACACAATTCATGAAATGATTAGGTTATTATGTCATCATAATAAGTTGCTCCAATTCATTATAGTGATATAATTTATTTGCAATGAAAAGTAAAATGGTACCCTATACTCGACTGGGTCAAATGGTATTATGCAGGTAGCTCAATTGGTTAGTGTCAATCTGGAGTTCTGAGGTATCTGGATCGAAACTCATTAATGGCTCCTAATGCAACAGCAAAGGAAAAAAACAATGACAAAATGAGAATTCATGCTATGATGTCATAATAATCTATTTCCATGGCATATATGTCTACATACAGTTTTAACACCGACACAGTAACTAGAGTAGTGTTCTGAAAAATTGGATTACCACTAGTTCAATTTAAAACTTATAACATGGGCAGAATCAACATAGGCAGTCCATCATCACATCAATGACATTCTTTTTTCCCTAACGTACAATGTAAAATGTAAAATCATTTCATGTTCAAATAAATATTGCCAGCTAATGTATATAGGTTAGTATGTGGGTCATTTCAATAGCCAAAGTTTCAACAAAGTTGACATTTAAACATTACACACCAGACACTTATAATCTACATATGTAGCTGTCAAAAGCCAGATGTTGGGGCCAGATGAACCTCATGCAGGCTCAGCTAGGTTAGTTTTTTATTACCAACAGACCAAAGGTAATATATATACAACATGTTTTTGCTTTACATTGAATTATTGAATATATTCGTATCTGGATGGTGCAGACTATATTACAAAGCATGGACTCACAGCTTGACGTACATATAATATACATTTGTACACATGTGTGTAGATCACAACAATAGCACGGTATAGGTAATGTAACTTTACGTCACCAATGAATTCCCACGGGCGGGACACTTGTCATAGCGTGATACACCGTTCAGTCGATCATTCGGACATGAATGTGATGTAGGACTGTTACTTACCTTGGATGCTGTGTATATATCCCTACTGTCCGATCCGTGAACGTACTCCCGAACTAGTAGGTCTTAACTCGTGACGTCAGCTAGCAACATGATGCCACAGACTTAATGCAGTTGTCAAGTAAACACCCGAGAGCACCCGAAATGTATC
>NW_018484163.1:0-2938 GCF_002113885.1 Mizuhopecten yessoensis
TTTGATTTTCAACTACATAGATTTTTGCCTGATATTACATATAACTGGTCAATGCAACTTCTCTACTAGAAACACCCTTCAGGGTCCTGCATGACGCGGGGAAATAGTTTTCTAGATGATAGCATGGAATTGGTTGAGTTCTCAATCCATAGCTCTTTAAAGAATTGGTACACATGTAAATATTGCCTAAGGTTCGTCCCTGCTCATGGGGACTAGTCCACAAATTATCACATTGAAATGGTTAGAATCCCCATCCTAAAACCTATGCTTGATTGCTTGGTATGACAATTAAAACCATCACACTACCAGCATTGGTTCCTGGGCCAACCTCGCCCATTGGGACTTAAGTCACTGTGTCGCAACATGATAACGGTTGAGATTTACACCCTGTTACCATATGCACATGCTATACATGATGAGACTGTACAATCATATGACCATAGTTTGGCCCGGAAAGCCCACCAACCTTCTGCGGACTCGGTTATCGGGTTATTCTGATTCATGGAAATAGTTCAGCCCCCAACGGTTTTACCATATATCAATAATGAGAAGTGGTTCTTTGATATCCAGTCGAGCGATACGGGAAGTCATTTTTTTCAATTTTAGAAGAATTTTAGCTGAAAACAGTAACTAAATAAATCTGAATTGAATTAAAATAAATTCATCAACCCTGAAAAGGTCCATCGTAAAATTCTCATGGCATATGTGTTTTTATAGGAATAACTTGTCAAGCAAAATATTTCCAATGTATAGTTACCGTTCTGGCATTAGTACAGGCTCCGTAAACAGAGCTAGTCCGTCCATATCCTGCAACAATTGCATTATTTGTTTTGTTATTCATCTTCTTCGTTTCTCCTGTTTCGATCAAAAATGTTTGGCTCGCAGTCATCAGATGATGTTTGTTCAAATCGTTTTTCGTCTGTGGTCCGTCCGTGGTCCGTCTGTGGTCCGTCCGTACAACTCTCCGTATTATACTTGTTATCGCTATTCCTAAGAAGTTGATTCAAACTTGTTGACAAAAAATAGCTACCAGGCGGCCATCCCGGACATTGACAGGCAAATAATGTTATCGCTATATCTTAAATAGTAAACGAGATATTTTGATCACGTGTTATTTCCTCTTGGTCCATAATTGTGCATATCTAGTATTGAGATTCATCAATAGAGAAGTAAATGGCCGCCAGATTGCAATTTTGGAGGTTGGTAGTTGTTTTCTTATCATACTTCTCGGAAAGAACATGAGGAATAATTCCTCATTTGATTTCGTTCTTAGATATGCGTGTTTCGTTTTCAGCTTGACAGGAAAAAATAACCACAGGACGGACTCTTAAATTTAAATGTTGAAGTTTGTTATCGCAATTTCTCAGATGGTAAAGTAAATGCCTTAAGTTCCTTCAGTTGGTTCATCCTGTTCCTCAGTTTTGCAAAGTTCATTGTAGGGCTTTGTCAGAAGAATATATTTTATATTTCTGTCAGAAGTCAGGAGTCTTTCTTGTTTACTCAATGATAATGTAGTAAGAGGAAAACCTCATTTTGAAATAATAATGTCAAAAGTTGCAACAAAATGCTTTCTCTGAAAGATAGCACAGAAATAATGAAGATAGTACAATGCTGGGCGCCATAATTCCTCTGGAATATTTTGTACATACGTTTGCGTCTATGGGCCAATTAAGATTAAACACAAATATCAAGTAATTATTATTTTCTTTATCGACCTTTTGTACCGACGTTGATTTGTGTTGTTGTGCCTGTATGAAGTGATTTCTGTACATATATGACGTAGTTTTTTCTAGATGTATACGTGTACTTTTTATATTTTAGATCGAGGTTGGTAGCCCAAGCCCAGAGACAACCCTTCTTCAATATCTTCGCCAGACCCGTATCCATACGTCTTTATATGTAGTTTATACATAGTTGCCTGAACACTTCGGTTATGCAAGTGATGAGTCGATCATTTATATGTAGATATAACGTAAATGTGCCGTTAATGTAATACCTAAATCGTAGCTTATTTTATACTCTATCGTTGTTAAGGTCAGTACATATTCCTACATGTACAATACTATGTCATGATAACATATTCATGTAAATTACTTAATCTCGTGTATGTGCATGTTTATATAAATTAAACTGATTAATTTGACCACACCGATTGTATAAGTGGTGAAAAGTGAGTCACCAAACGTTTACATTTTATGTGTTTGAAATATACAAGATATAAACTGCACGCATGTTGAATTCAGTTATCTCAAAAAACAAAATAATCTTATTATAATGTTCACTGGTTTTTGTAACTATTTGACTGTTTAAACTGTTCACAATGTGTTTTGTAATGTATAACTGTTCAGGATGTTTATTTGCCGCAACTCCGTTTATTAATAATACGTCACGCTGTATTATAAGGAGTATAGTCTTGATTTCTCTATGATTAACGTTTATATGTTATGAGTAAGGTGAATTCATACATATGGATACATGTATGTGTACGAATGCCTAGTTAGTAGATTCCAATATATGATTGACAAAACATGTAATGATTTCCTTATCGTGGCCTCAGTATATCTAACTGGAACAAAATCAGCATGTGGACAGGGTGCTTGCGGCGCATGCACCGTCATGATCTCATCATATGACGTCACAAGCAAGTCAATGACGTAATGTTGTTTATTTTGTCATTTTTCCTATAGTTACTTGCTCTTCATTTGCCTTCATATATGTTTGTCCACGACACTCTCCATACCAGTACTACTCAAGTATGAGAAATTATAGCGACTTAACCATTTCACCTAACTGAACTAAATAGTGTGTTTATTTCATTACTGTTGTATTCCTTTGAAAGAGTAGTCCGTCCGTTATTTTCTTTTTAAATGTAGCATCGTTGGACAAAAGAAATTCGAACACGAAGTAGCGGAAGCGAGACTAAGGTGTTGCTTTTCCG
>NW_018484164.1:0-2939 GCF_002113885.1 Mizuhopecten yessoensis
TCTCTGGATGATAAAGAGTCCCATATAAAAACTAGTTCCATAATAATTTCTAATGACAAATTATCCCTAGCCCACTTTTGAGAGCATTTTGTAGCTGTATAGTGAAGTTGTTGAGATTTGTACCCCTTTCCCACATCTGCTGCAACCATTTCTGGAAAGTAAACGAGGCTGGCCTCTGGAATACTTATAAGCATGTGATGTATTGTTATGTATTTGTCACAAAACTCCAAAACTGCATTATAAGCTTTGTAAGTTCGGTCCCGTTCGGTCAGTTAGTGCTTTGTTGTCGCGGAGTATTTCTGCACCACTTGAACTGTTTCAACTAGGATGCATGAAATCAACCAAAGCGTAGACTTAATTAGTGTAGGACTTACAATATGTGGTGCATGCTAGAATTTGTTTCTTCATACTATATTTGGTTGAAATCAAGCAATTTAAAGGGCAGTTATTCCAACGAAATCAATTAACCAATCATAATCAATGGAATAGCCTAGGTAATTGTAACCCTACGGTGCATCACATTGGCACAAAAAAGGCAACCATTTGGTTAAATGTTGAACGGTTTTGTATAAACTGTATCCCGTTTTCTCCAAATTGAGTCTGTTTAATAGCAAGATAATATTAATAAATACACATGTATGCATGAATAAATGAATGCACATTTGTGTTCCCTATAACATCAGTATGTCATAATGTTGATATTTTCCCCCATTTTACCTGGGTAAATGTGAACAATTTGCACAATCTTGAAGGAATATGATTTGTCAGAAAATAAAGTCTAATGATATACGAGTATGTTTTTAACACATTAAAGCTTAAGACTGATGGAAGTTTAGTAAACATGAACCTAATGTTAATGGTATGTTCTTAAAAAATATATTTTCCCAATTTTGTGTAAAATCTGCTTGATTTTCCTCATTCAAAAAGGGACAAAAAATGTAGAAAAATCATGTAGAAATTAGGTAATAGAAGACATATTGTAATTTCTCAGGGAGAGCACTCTTTTCTGTACATAAAGGTAAGTCGATACTGTTGGTTTTTATATTATGTGTGCTTTAAATCCAGAAAGATTTCGCAATTTACATGAGGGTTAGGGGCTGGTTCCCAGGCCTGAGCTTGTTGTTATGTGTAACACAGCATGAAATGACCTTGTTAACTGTCTCTGCCCCCCCCTCACCACCACAACTCCGAGTATCTCCTATTTAAAGGTCTAGTATATATACATATATATACACCAGGCGAGCTGGTATAACTATACTGTTATAATTTGTTAACACTTCAATGAACACTATTATAGTATAAATAATATACAATTGATTTTTTCTTCATAAAAGCATCTTGTTCCAAATAGCTGCAAGTTTAGTCATATAAATGTACAAAAGTTACACCTGTATACAGGTATATAATCAGGTAGATAACCAGGTAGATATGTGTATCATCCGTATCGTTCACATTTCTTGATAATGTCACTAAAATTTTCAAAATGTTTTTGTGATAGTATATGTTAATATAATCTATAAAAACATGCATAAACAGTATGACATTGTTTAAGCACAATGATCAGGATTAGGTAGCTAACAAATGTTTCCACATGTGTTTGTATACAAATTTCAACATTTGACAAAAAACCCCATCAGTATTTGGTATGTTTTTGTTAACCAAAACTTCCTGATTTGTTGAGTGTTAAATTAAGTTGAAATATGTTTCGACCAAGGTAAGCAAAATTAAGCTAACAAGACTTGATAAGTTGAAAGTATTGTTTGGCTAAGGAATGGCAAAATTAAGCTAACAAGATTTAGTACACTTGTCTTTATCTTGCGGTCTATTATTGTAGGGTTCATGAAGACAGTTATAAAGGTACAGATGTACCTGTAGAACAGTACAGCTTTTATAGGTACTATCAGAACGTCATATGTCTCAAAAAATGTATACAGTTAGAGATAATCGGAAAGGTATTCCCGCGATGAATTTGATCATCAGGTGAAATCTGTTACTTTGTTGTTTGGTAGGGTAAGTATTTTATAATTGAATGATAATGGTCTGGTAACTTCAATATGTGGTCTGTGAACTACCTACAACAGGTAAACAGGTATCCCTGTCATCATGGTTATATACATGTAGTCTATAAACATCACCTGGGTTTTCCTTGGGTCATTATAACTCTGCGGGAGTATTATGTACCTGTAGCCTGGGGATATTTGGATAGAGTGTTTACATGTAGTAGGCAATTATACCTCCATGTAAGGGATGTCATTTCCCATAGAGGGTGTACAAAGATGCTCTTTGTACTGGTGCTGTTGTAGAATTTCTGTTGACATATAAATTATCTATAAATGACTGCAGGTGTACATGTATATGTTATGTCATACGAGGAACATTCTTATATAGATTTTTGGTGATTTTTAGGAATGTAAAACATTTTCCATGACTACTAAATGCTCTGACAAAAAGATTAATATTAAAACTCTGTAAGATATTTCTATGATTAAACCAACATTTAGTCCATTAATAATTAAACCAATGAACTTTGTATACTTGTTAGTAGTTCCATATAATTAGAAAGTGATTTCCCTTCCATTGTTGCTTATTTGAATGAAGTGTAAGTGATCCAGATAATTATTTTTTAGATATATTGTCAGAGGTTTGAGTTAACAGAACAATATTCTTTCATGCTATGTAATTTTGTATGTTACAGAAAAGGGCTGTCGGGTGTATACTGTTTGATAAATGCTGTGACAATTTGGATGTATTAGAAAAAGATTATTTCGGACTGTCCTACATAGATTCTTCAACAGGTTTGAAGGTAAGATTGGACAACTGATTGTAGACAAAGTAGTACCTCCATTACTGTAGCGACAAACTCTAGTCATAACAATGTACATACAGGATAGCTCTAGACTGTAGACCATCTTATAAAGTTGTACATTTGTATAAGACCC
>NW_018484165.1:0-2939 GCF_002113885.1 Mizuhopecten yessoensis
TTTTTGACTCAATAATCGGAACATCAGTGTTACTGTCATCTACTCGCAATACTACAAACATAGTCATTCAATAATTCAACTTTATCGTCATCTCTAGTAACTATATGATAAGTAATAATATCTATGAAAGAAGTTATTGGTTGTGAAGTATAAGACGTTTTAATTAAGCTTTTAATCAATTTCCAATAAGACTTAGGATCAGAAGATGATTACCCATCAATAATATCATAAACATTTTCATAAAAAGTAACATGTGCATATATACCTCCATTGTATAAGCATTGTGACCCTTTAAAGCTTACCACCCAACGTGACTAGGTTTGAAATGTAAAACATAATATGTCGCCTCACTTCTGATGCTTCGTCGTCATGGTCGTATTATATTTTACCATATTTTTATGCGTAAATTATTTATTTCGAAAATGATCAGCATGATGACGTCTTATTATGTATTTGCAAAACAATATATTTATGCACATACAATGTCGTCAAATTCATTTACTGTATATATCCCCAATGGTAATGTACGAACGTTGTCATCAAGGGCGTACTTCAGTGATAGTTAATATATGGTCATCGTTTATTTGACCTATAACCCGTAGTTTGATGTTGATTTTGCTTTTGAACAATAAAAAGCATTCGGGTCGGGTGAAATTCTCGACCGCTCGTGGAAGTGGGTCGGGGGTACACCATGAAAGTGTGATGTGATTATTGACACAGGCGACGATATATCTTCCAATCTTTGTTGAAAAGGCACGTGATGATCATCGGGTACCTTTACCGACAAGGCCTTAATGTACTCTTTGCTAAATGTGGTAACGGTTCGGCTAAAACCTTTAGTGATTTCTTGTACGTAGTCTGGTCAGAGATAAGATGTATCCATATACATATATTCTGTTTATTAACGATGCAATGATTATAAAGACTGAACTGTTTATCATTAATTAAAATATACAACAACGACACATTTTGACTTTACATGATACCATTATAACGTTTCAATGGAATGTAAACTATGTGAATGTAGAGGTCGATATGTCGGACGCAGCACAGAAACTCACCTGTAACATAAGGACGAGGTTGGTATCCATTGGTATTATCACAATACTGACATTGAGTTTATATAGTGCTCGCCATTCACAAGAAGCTAGACGAACAATCTATACATCTAGGATGGTACGAGGTACTCAAGTCTGGCAAGAACTACGCTTTCCCATTGTGATAGTTTATATGACGACAATTGTTGTAAGCTGTAACATAATATATACTGCTTTGACGTGAAAGTGCATTGTAAGTTGTACCATTACATATACTGCTCTAATGACATATGTGATACTGAAAACGCTTCTCCGTCCAGGATACTAGAATTCGCTTTCGTCGGTATCTTAGCCTGACTCTGGTTCAATGTATCTAGGTTCATTACTTGAGTATATGTACAGTCAGTTTGATTCCTTTAACAATAACAGATACTTGGTTTTATCAAACCCTAAATATTTATTATGTATTGCCTTTATCACAGCGGAAGCGATACGAATCCCATGGTCACGCTCTACCAGCTAGGGCGCGCTCCACATTCGCCAAGTCTTACGCCATTTGCAATCAAACTTGAATCCTATCTACGGGTAGCAAACATTCCATACAAAGTGAGTTTTTACAATATTATATTTATTTTTAACTATGTAAACTGATATTGCTGTTGACACCCGGCATACTGATTCCCAGTGAACTTACAACGATAGGGGATAGATAGAACGGTTGTTATCAAACATGAGAAAATGATACTATTCGTTTGAGTAAATATACGTTTAGCATTTTAGATAAAAGAAGTGCTTGATATCAGTAGTATAATCAGTTAAAGCAAATTGCAAGGCTCTCTTGACCTTTTCTATTTTGTTAGTTGCAGTGTGGCTACAAAAAAAAGAGGGCAGTAGTCAAAATTTGATAAAATGAAAGACTTGTTGATTAACATCTTTACCGCCCTCGGTAAAAAAAGGTCCAATTGTTTTTAAAACCACCAGCTTCCTGGATACATTTCTGCATGTATGGAAAATGTGTTTATCAATTTGTCAATTTAACTCCAAGCACATGCACTGACTCATCACAAGTAATGTCAGTGTTAACAACGTTGAAATGATCAAAACCTTTTTTTAAATGTCTCCCAAAACATATGGATTGAGATTTTTTTAGGGAAAATATTCATAAAAAGTATATTTAACATGTTCTTTATGACAAAGATAGATGTTAGTTGATTAGGATATTTTGTCAAGTAATCTTTTATCTCATATCATTAAAACGTTTTAGAATGACCACAGCGGAAAATCTAGCTCCAAGGGAAAATTTCCTTGGATCTCATGTAATGGAAAGAAAATTGCCGACTCAGAATTCTGTATCGAATTTCTGAACAAGGAACGAAATATTGATCTTAACAATCATTTAAGCGCCGAACAGAGAGGCGCTGGACGAGCTCTTCAGAAGATGGTGGAGGAAAATACGTACTGGTATGTTATGTTGGTAGCCGTCATTCCATCTCTTCATCATGTTATGACATAGTAGAAGTAAACTACTTCTTTAATATGGAATTGTCATATAACATATCATGCTATAACTTCGCATAATTCAACTCCTCAATTTGAACAAATATGATCTGTTATTAAGTGCTCAAAACGAAGGTTGGGCTGCTGCTGCTTCCTTCTCCTCCTTCTTCTTTATTCCTGCCTCGTATCGAAGATGACCCCCGTAGCATCTGATTTGTCGATATTTAGATATTGACTTATTTCGCTCAACATTGGTATGTATGTGTATTATGCAATTACGAATACTACAGTGACTTCCGTTAGCATCACGACCACGAAAATATTGCCTGTACTCTAAACCGATCGGAAAAAAATGTCGTTGCCATAGCCTTCGCTATCATTGCTATGCTGATGACACATACACAT
>NW_018484166.1:0-2940 GCF_002113885.1 Mizuhopecten yessoensis
CTGTAGCCACACCTGTGTTTTGTTTTAGTGTGTCGTCGGCCACGCCACCAAGTCCTATCGATACGACAACACGTACGCAGACCCATGTACTAAATCTAATCCTCACTGAAAGAATTTACAACACACATTTTGCCAGCGCTTGATATAGTTGAAGAGTGTGTATGTATTTAACCTGGGATTTTTCATGGATAGTTTAGTAAAGGACACTGTGACAGCACATTCTTAACACTGTGTAGGTATAGCGCGCGCGAGCAGTCGGCCTGTTCAAAACCAGCTAACTTGTGCTAGCAGTCGAGTTTGCTGTGGGACGGAATGAAAATCGAAGTCGAGGAGATCACGATCGATTGGGTTCGGCTATTGTTGGTTTGATGATCGTCTCCCACACCAGTGCCTGGCTCACTCCAGCCTCCTCGGTCAACATGGTGTGATTGAAACCATTGTCAGGATTATCTAAAATGAATACAGTATGTTCCAAATGTGGAAAACCCGTCTACTTTGGTAAGTAAACAATCATGGTTATTTCCTTTTTTACATTGCACATTGCAGTGCGTTTTAAAAGTATGAATAATGAAAGGCATGTGCCACATGTGTGTACGACTCTGCTCCGGTGTGTTATGTGGAGGGAGAGATAAAGCGACAGAGGTGGAGTAGGGCACTATATACATAGTCATTACCTTCACTTCAGGGAATGTGGCAGTTAATTAATAACACAGATACTAATTAAAACACGTAATTGATATTGATTAATTTTCATTATTGACACACATTGAGCTGAAGAGCCTAGTGTGCATGTTGTGTATTAGTACCAAACATCCTAACCCCGCTGTGTTGTCAGCCCGTGGATTACTTTCGATTGATTTAAATGTATACTTTTAGTATTACTTAGTTAGGTTATAGCTGTCACCTACACACGTGTATACAGCACACGACATGTTTACCACTGAGAAGGGCGTGTGCCCTATTTCATTCACACACCTATAATATTAAACGCTTGCTTGGGCGGTGTGCAAGTATTTCTTAAAAAAAATAATTCATACATTATTCACATGGTTGGTTTTACAACACAGTTAACAGAAATCGTCAGAATGTTCACACCGCCCTGAGCGGCGCGTGTTTGTGTGAAGCAGGCAGCTCAAGGATGTTTCTGACGCAGTGATAATACAATATTTATATAGAAATGTTTAAAATAGACACGATTGTGTATAATGTGAGAAATGAAACAGATACGACATAGTCTTCTGCGTGGCCACGTTATAGGGGTGTCTGTCTACAGGTCATTATACATGTCCGTCGTGCATGAATGATTTCCATTTGTCAGGTATCCTGTCATCATCGATGATGAAGGTTGAACGTGTAATATAGTACTTTAAGTATTTAAAGTATGTTACTCTATATAAACTAGAAATGATCCAACACTGTCAACACCAATGTGGCCTTCGTTTGTAACATACAAGTGTGATTTAAGGCACTGCGCATACTCTAATCTGCGTTGTATAACAATACTATATAGGTAAAGGAGGATATGCTACTCGGATTCAATGTTAATGTGTCTGTTTTTATGACACAAATACTGCAGTATAGACATTTCTAAATCGCTAGCTGTCATAAAGAGTGTAAGCCAGGCTATTTCTCATCTTAACATCGATTGAATGCGTCTGGGAATAGTCTCAGAATAACAACTATAGTCCAAGAGTAGTGTTCTGATATTGTTTGATTGTTTTCGTCTCCATATACCGTAAATATACTGCTTGTTGCTGCGAACAATTTGTTTTTATCGCCATACCCCATATGTTCTGTGAAAATGGTCCACAAATATGGTGTTGGCTGTCCTGAGCGACATGTTTCGGCCACATACCCGACAAGAGTGTTTCTAGTTTGTGTGAACGAAGCTGTTTCCAAAATTGGATCCGGTTCCACGACTGTGTCCAAAGCTTTGTAACTATCCCAGTGGGATGTAAACGAAAGCTTCCTGATGTTTTGTCCAAGGTTTTATTTCTGTGTTGTTGATTGATGTGAACGACACACGTTTTGGCCTTCATATACCATACCTTTGCTGTAGGTTTGTTGCAAACGACACCTATCGAGGTATCGTGGTTTCATAACTTTGCGGAAGGTTGTCCCGAACGAAATCGGTTTTGATGTTTAGGGATTCCATAAACTGTATCCTCGAAATTCCAGGGACTACGCTCTCTTACGTTTCCTGAGCGTAACCCCTGTGATTTTGTGGATGCCATTACCGTGTCTTTAATCTTCAGGATCCATATATCTATAAACGACAGCTGAGTTGGTCTCCCTTTGGTCTCGAAGGTCCCATAGCCATACTGCTGGGTGTTGTAAACGACGAATCTAAGCGCTAATGGACTTAGTATCAGACGAGTTGCGCTCTCCATCATCTCATCTTGGTGAAGGGAATTGTTCCATTAACAAATATATATCGCTGAGTAGTATGTAGATGTGACGCCATTGAGGTGTTGACGCCAGGAAGCCACAAAGGAACGAAGATAATGTTGAAACCATAGGAGTACCGAATGACTGTAAGATTGAAGTCGTGAGCGTTTGACGAACGGTAGAGCTCTAACAATCACACATTACTTATGGTCTGTCTGTAGTAGGTACGTCGATTGATCCAGTCGCGAGGTGTACATCGCCGTGACCTTATACTACGAATGGCACAGGAGCGGGATTGTCATAGCAATGCGGTATATTCCCCGTCTACCAAGTCAGATGAGAACGTATATAATGTTTTTTTTTGTGTGTGTGCCGATGATTTAAATTATTTAAAGGGCCAGCTAGATATGTATTGATCGCTTATTTGTGCTGTAAAAGCAGAATTTGTCGAGATTTGGAGAATGAACAATGATACATACACAGGAAAACCTGCAGGTTACCGAAAAACTGATTTCCAGTCGGTCACAGCATGGGAGCTGTTCACAGTAAAAC
>NW_018484167.1:0-2940 GCF_002113885.1 Mizuhopecten yessoensis
TGAACATGAATTTAATGGTGTATATTGCTACACTGCATTTATACATAAAATAACGAAGAATACATCCTTCGATATCAAACACTATAGGAAAATGTATTTGGTCGCATCTTTTCACACGGCAATCTGTCTAGATCGAATCGCTGTGTGATTGCCACAATGTTTACTTGTATATCGATCACCACCGAGGCACATCTTGTAAAATAATTGAAAAATAAATGTCCATGGAAATATGTTCCTGTAACGTTTCATATATATCAACCATGATGTAATCTAAGGAATTTTCTACTCTTCAGTCGATATTTCCCAGGACATCATTTCGTGACAAACCTACCCATTATACAGTTACTTGCAATGCGTAATTGAAATACATTTCCGTTCGAAATAGATTTTTTCTTTCTTTTCTGTTTCACTTCCAAGACAGTTTGAAACTAAATATCTGAAGATATATGTGAAAAGGAATCAAAAGCATCAGTCACCAGTTATTTTTGAATCTCCGATATGAAGGTTTCTTTCTAGCTCTTTTTTCTTGCTGCTTCGTAATAAATTGATATTTTCAAACAACATTATAGCACGGTTGGAGAGTATTTTGTAGCAAGTTTAAACTTATATGTTCACTTCCTTAATCATAACGTTACAGGGGAAAATATGACTGATTGGTATCGTATAAAATTATTCTCTTTTACATCTGTGGAATACTTCAAACCGATAGAGGGTTTTTATTTCTAATTAAGATAAATCGATGCCAAATATAATTCTATATTTTCTTGAGGTTGATTGACCGAAATGTTTGAAAGCAATGAAAGCCCATACATTACATATACATGATATAGTGTTCGGACGTCATCAACGACGTCCTCATGTTTCACATGTACTCTTTTTTGTTTGTCATTGTATTTTGCTTTAATAAGTCCCTGGCCAGACTGAACGTATGTTTGTATTAACAGATGTATAATTTAACGACACTTTGTTGAAGTAATAGCATTAAACATTTACAGTCTACAGTGATATTTACTCAATATCCATTGTTCTCATTAACTTGAGCTATCGTCTCACAACCTTTACCATAGAGCGTGACAATTTTCCATGACATCTTAGACAATACATGTGGGCGAATCAATTCAAATTTTCTGCGAACTAAACTCAAATTATGTGACGTCATCAACAGTAAATGTGGGCGGTGTAAACAAAGTTATATGCAAATTTCAGGCCGTTACTTTTATTGAACCGATCACGCGTTAATATGTTTTGGAAATTATATTTGGGTCTGTCGAAAAAAGCAATGAATAAAATGGTTATGAACCATTCAAATCATGAGGTAATTATTCCGGTTGAAGACATGCTAATTGAATAGATGGTGAAGCAATTGTTGATAAATTGACACGTGGTCAACACGAGTAATTGCCTCATAACATGGCCAGATTAGAAAACTATTCCTTAAATAACAACTCTCATACACATAATAACTCATGGCGTAACAAAACCATAGTAAAAAAGAATGATTGGGGGATACAAATGCTAACAAAGTATGTATTTATAAGAGAACTATTAGCCTTAACGGTTTCCTGAGTTGTAGTACAATTGTTATATGTTGTTGTGATGTGACAAAAATAGAACATTAAAATCCAAATATGGTATATCAACGACAATTTCGTCGACAAAAAAAGTTACCAACATATATATCCCTGGTTACAAAACGAAGCCTTGTATTTCCAATCCAATCTCCCGTGCACTGGTTATATAGTTATGATTGATTATTGATTATTATATAATTAAACCATTTTTCAAGCTTTTTGATCATTGAGAAAAGAAAAAGTCAAAAGTATATTACCTTACATCTTAATAGGGTCCTTACAATTGTACCGTCCAACCGCCATCGCCTGCTTATAATTCCAATCATGTTTGAATTAATCTTAACTGAAAATAAGCAAACTATGACTTAAAGTGTTATTCAGTAAATATTCTAATTTTATTTAAATTAGTTTTGCGATTTTCTAAAACTATTCTGGCATCTTTTCGGATTATGTTGACAATGTTTAATAAGTATGTCTACATACATAACTCTTATTCGCTGGTAGAGATATGCCACATACTCAGGATATTGTGATTCCAGTATTGTAGCATTGTAATGTAAGATAAAACTGATGTTAATTAATTTAACCCAAAATGTCGAGTTACTGGAGGTTGATGACCATCCGTAACAATGTATAAACATGCTTACAAAGACTTACATGAAATGGTAGCAAACTTGAATCTACGTCGAAATGTGCATGTTCATAAATAAATGAAAAATCTAAAAACTTAATGTGCATTGCTTTTGTGTTTTAATTGATATTACTGAAACAAGAGAAAATTAATGTCAAAATTCCCAAATTATTTGGTCTGTTAACGCACATGTATTTTGAGAAAAATACTGGTTAAGCATCGCATCACAGGAATCTTTACTATTTACACAACATGTTATTTCTCGCCGAGTATCTTTAAAGTTTGTTTTCTCTCCTGCACAAAGAAATCCTTCAATGGATGAGTTTAAGGGCGTTCACTTTCGATTTCAGAGATATACGAAAATGGATCTGATTTCTTTTACAGATCACTATTTGAAATTCACTAAAGACATTTTGCAAATATTTCATGTATGGTTTCCCGATGTTAAATTTGATCCCCGAACCTGTATACGAAAATATCTGTGAAAAATGTGAAATATGTGATATCTGACCTATTAAATGGATTAATCGTTAAGATATCCATTAACAATACGAAGCAAGGGAATCGGTAATTAAAAACAACAAATCAGTAGATGAGAAAAGTAACCAAATTAAAAAACATTGGCTTTTCGTTCATATAGGACCCATTAGTGAATATAACAATATCATTCTTACAGTACATAATAGTTAAAATAAGTGTCGTACATTATAATCAACCACTAAGATAAGTGTCGTACAT
>NW_018484168.1:0-2940 GCF_002113885.1 Mizuhopecten yessoensis
TTTTTTTTTTGTATTTTTCTTGGTTTATATCCTGTTTGACAAATACAACATAACATTTCGGTAGTTCTGTGTAATTTTTGAAAGAACAGGAGACAATATATGTATAGAATTGCATGCATTTAAAATGACTTTCAGTAGAAATGTTCTCATTTTATCTTGATTTTTATGTCTTTTCAAAGTCTACAAATAATTTTACAATATAATGCATTTGCCATCTGCATTCGAAATAAAACGTGGCTAAAGGGGGAAGAGAATGAGCAATGGTGCCTAGAATTTATTTCAAAGAATACCATTTTCTTTTTTATCCACATGAAACATACATTGAATAATTAAAAGGAGTTATATAAAGGTAGGTTCCAATAATGATTAAATTAATCAATTTTAGAAGAACAATATTTGCTACAAGTTTCACATTGCTTCCAATAGAAAAGCGTTGTATTTCATTTCGACTATACTTTATATTTTTTTCTAACGACGAATGGATTGGGACCAAACACACAACCCGTTAGTTTTGAAATTATCGATGCAGCCTGCATTCTAATAGTTTTTATTAAGCGACATATATTAACCGTACGCGTATTATTACTAGATAGCTAGCTAGAATGTCCTTTCGTGTATTCATTTATGTAAAAAGGTGGACTCCGAGATAATTTGAATAGGATATATATATGAGTTTGTATCATTTGTGTTAAAGATTAATGTAAATTGTTAGCATGCGCCTCCGTAAATTGCAATATATCTGATTTTTACTGAATAATCTGACACTTTATGATGTTTTACTAAATGAGCCGCCGCTGTCATTTTATTTTACCTGTATCCCCATCCCTCTGCGTGTCAGGTACGTTTGGTGTGACAGGTATACAGTAAGTGCTGTTGAGTGAATAACTAGCTACATGTAGTTTGTTGTGTATGGTAGTGAGAGATTTTATACAGAGGTTCATTAATTGTTAAACAGTTCCTGTGGTTTATCATGGAATATTTGCAACGGAAAACATATTTTTAAGCTTTATAAAAGATATATTGCATAGACATATTGTCTTGACAATTTAATGTCCATATGCTTTTGTTTTCGATTTTTTAAAAATCTCGGATATAAACTTGTTGACATCAAATAACAATTTAATATTTTGTTTATATGATATGTAATATCTTTTGCTTAATTTTAAAACCTGCTATCCGTTGAATGTATGATCCTGTTTCGGATGGAGGGATGAACATTTCAGGTTATGGAGAAGAAAGAAAAAAACTTTTTTTTTGTGACGTACACAAAGGTGCTAAAGAGTAGTTCTTATCTTTTTGTAACTAGGGACACCTAGGCACGTGCTACTGACGTAATTGAAATCCCCAAATTTTGTAATGAGGCGAGACGACCATGTTAAGACTGACATCCTAATCTTGTTTTTTGGATTACTAGATGAGATGAACGTTTGATAAGAGAGTTTTATATATTGAGGCGAACTAGTACATGTGTGTCATCAATGGACGTAACAATAATGCCATGGGTTCTACTTTGAAACACTGTCTATATGATGTAATGTTATTTCAACCTTCTGAAGCAATAGTACAGGTATTTGGTGTAACAAATACGGTATATTATTCTTGTGCACGTTGTTTCTACTTACATTGAAAGGATGTTATAAAAATAGTATATATAGAGAGAACTCAATATCAAAATATATTGCCTTAAGCGAACTCATAATTCTTTTTCATTACAACTTTAACCCGTTTTGTTTTTACATTAAAAAAAATCCTCCTGTGTATTTTGATTAGCACCTGATTCCATGGTGTCACTTGCATTGCCTGGTGACATGCCACGAGGTCACTACATCTTCATTACACCACCATGTCGTCACCATGGAACATCATTTGTAATCATTATTGTGTGCTCTCGGGATCAAGAACAAAATTGAAACATTAGTATCATTTTCGTTTTTCATTTATACAATAAAGTAAGATGTTCTGTTTATAATGATTAAAAAAACTTTCGCGAAACGTGATTGTACCGCATCCGCCAAATGAGAACAGATGTATTTCAGTCGGGAATTGGATTTGGGTTTTCACAGCACTTCAATTTTACGTTACCGACGGAAAAATGGTAGAGACGTCCCACGTGACCTGCGATAAAAATAAGTCAATCAGCAAAGCTGAAACATTCATGTGAAGCATTGATAAGATTATGTTGGAATAAGGCTTTATGATGCTACGATGATTTGCGTATATATGTGGCCCTGACAGAACCAATCCACATATTGGTGGTAATCGAATGGCCTAGATTGTGACGCGTACTCAGAAGACAATCCCCTCTGACGAACCATTCTGGGAAGACATGTAGCATGAGGGTTTTCATACCAAAACAATACAGGATATATACAGTCAATCTGAGGATTACCGACACACTGGCAATTGTGAAATAAACATTGGCGCGTCCAGGAAGAACGTTGCCGCAAGATGGTTTTCGTTTTCTATATTTTTTGCTCAAGATAAAATTGCTAATTTCAGGAAAAATTGAAACGTTTCTATGGTTAGTTTATATTTTCAACTTCATACTTCCTCTCGCGAACCATTATTGGGAAGTCTAATGGTTCAGTGGGGTCTGTGCTGGACCGCGATTGAAAGGTCGAGTGTTGACGGCCAATATATATATATATCCTTGATTTAATCATTAGAATTTTATTTCACTGATGTCTAATGCTATTTCCCGGTCGATTTACCTACGAATGCGAATGACGTCATTGTACTTCCAACAGGAAGGAATATAGCTTTGCTTAGCTATCGAATAGGAAGGGATTCGCTTGAACTCGTAAAGTAAAATAGGGAAATGGTAAAAAATCTCAGTATGGAGTTTGTAGTTTTTGTAACTTATTTAAATTTGATATTCAATTTAAAACAGTATGAAAGTGAAATAAGACGTACGGCGGAGAGAATTACATAGAGGGAAAA
>NW_018484169.1:0-2941 GCF_002113885.1 Mizuhopecten yessoensis
TATGACATATTCCAGGGGTGCAGAGAGCAAAAGTGAGCGTAACTCTTGGATATCGACGATGTACTATTGTTTGAACAACTATGTCGAAAAACCAATAAACAACGCAACAAAGAACAATCTAAGCGTGGTATGTATGACCAGGTGGCTGCAAAACACCGAAATGACGTCACGTCGCAGTCTGTTTTCAATCTAAAAGATACTAGCATAGGCGAACAAAGCTAGTGATTCATACAGTCAGAGGTCAAAACTCTCTCACGTTACGTCATTTTCCAAGCAGAGTTTGTGTTAATTTACTTTTCAAAAATTAATTTTTCATGGCTTCGTTTTAAGTCAAACAATGATGAAATCTGGCATACAACTAGAGAATCATCTAGCACTTCTACTGGACACCCTAGAACCGGTGCTTGTCTCTGTTATCACAGGTCTTTTATGCATCACGTTCCTGCTTGGCAAAAACGCATGTGCCGTGACAAAAATTGGTCGCGAACTCTAGATGAGAATACACAAGCTGAGTGATTTGCCTTATCCTTGACCAGACATGAGGGTTTTAGAACAACTTGAATCAGATATTTCGTCAATTTGAATCATGATTACGAAGTAATAAGACATGCAGTTCTCCAAAGTAGATCGCTTTCGTGACACATTTGAAATCTTCCAGTTCATAGGTTAGATTAGTTCATTATGAAATTTCAGGGGTGAATGAGTTAATTTATTGTATGCATAAAGTAAAGTCAACTAAGTCGAGTTACCATGAGATATAACATCCATGACTGGTTATTATGTTTCACCTTCGAATGAGCGGAGATATAAAGTACTGGTTCTTTTTCTGTAACCGTCTCGTCCAGACTTGAATCTTTAAAACCGTTTAAGATATCTTGACGAAACTTGAAGTATACTTCAACACCAACAGAATGTGTGCAAATATCGCTGTAACAAATTATCGGGTGCCTTCGTGTGTGCAGTGCACTGATGTCAAATCACTGTGACTTGAGCTTGTGTCAATGGCAAAATCGATGCAAAATTACTAGTGAAATCTTGTCCGTGTCTAACTTTTAAACTGACAATATATCGAGACGAACCCTGAAGAAGGTAAGTAGTGCACTGTAAGTTGATCAACGTGACCTTTATACTAGACCAAAGGTCAAATACATGTAAAATTTTCAACGAAATTATGTTTGAGCTATTGATTTTGAACTGTAGTGAAAACATATTGATTATGGCAAATATTGAGAAATATGTTTCCGTTCACGATAAGAAATCGTTATTTTTTGTACTTCACACATTCTGTGGGTGATGTAGGTTTACTTTATATTTCGTCAATATGTTATCACTCGCAAGCCAACAAACCCATCACGAAATATAAAGTAAACCTACATCACCCGCAGAATGTGTGAAGTACAAAAAATAACGATTATGGCAAATAATGAGAGAAATATGTTTCCGTTCACGATAAGAAATTTTTAGTAACAACGAGCGCGTTTGCTTCAATTACCTAAATTAGGGCGCGTCCCAGTGTTATACCACATCGCTGGAAAAGCCACCCTCGATATTCCAGGGGTTACACTCACTTTCGCTCTCTGCAAAGAGCCAAAGTGAGCATAACCCCTGGAGTATCGAGGATATGAAAAAAGCTAGCTCGCCAGCAAGACTGCAGTTTTCCTTCATATTTTTTGCCTGTTACTATGAATAGACAAGTGACGTAATAAATATCATCACACTATGCAGTACGGTTCTGCAGCAGAAGTCGTTGAAAATGTTAATACTTTAGACCCTTATGGGCAGAAAGTCAGACAAATTAATTTATCATAAAACAAATCCGAAAACGTTTTGATATCAGGCCCAGCAAGCTATAGCCTGCATATCAGGAAAGAAAATTGCTGCTGAAGTTTAAACATTTTAACACACAAGGAAGCTACATGCCAGATGTTATAAAATATGTAAATAGTTGATGGCGAAGAGATGATATAACACAGCACCTTCTCAGCAGCCAATCATTATCGTCTTGGGCAGGTGAGCAAAAACACACAAAAAGAAACGTTTCCGGTTATTATTTTATTCTATTAACACAGTTCTGGAAGTTAGTCAGTTTGATGTTCATACACTTGTAAATGTCTAATATGGCTTTGTCAGACAGGATGTCCATTTCATGCTGCCGATCAAGTGATTGAGAAAATTCATCCGGGCCTTCTCCACAGCCACCTTCACCGGAAGTCACGTGACCGGGATGCACCATCCATTCACACGATAATACTTTTTCCTGAGAACAGGCCGCAATGAGCTTCTGTTTGTCCGAGTCTGATGACCCTGTGACGTCAAATACTTCAGAAAGATGAGACGTCACTCTGTCGACTGTCATATTGGAACCCATGGTTCGCAAGCCAACAAACCCATCACAGGTCCTAGAAGTAAAACCGGAAACCAAGATAAAAGAATGTATATCATACTAAAAGAATGGAACAATATATCCTCATTTTAGTAACATTAAGTGTACATGTTAACCAGAATAATTAGTGTTTGTGAATTCCGTTTAAACTTCCGTAAAATAACGTATCGTTGTAATTTGATGTCTACAACGTGAAATATGTATCGCAAAAGGAAAGTTATTTAAGCGTTTAGAAAATGTAAGTATTCGGTATTAGCTAAAGGAAACGTCAACACCGCTCACATGGGTGGCAATAGATAAAAGGAAATGTTAACCCTGTGTACAGGACACACATATATGACAACGTTAGATACAGAAAATGACATGGATGCATGCTTCAGGAAATTAAATTTTACATTAGATACAGTAAACGTCAACATTAACTACTGGAAATGTCAATATAAGTTACAGGAAACGTCAACATTAGACACGAATGTCATCATTACGTACAGGAAACGTCAACATTAGCTACAGGAAACGTCAACATTAGCTACAGGAAACATCAACATTAGCTACAGG
>NW_018484170.1:0-2943 GCF_002113885.1 Mizuhopecten yessoensis
GTATATGAACACAAAACGTCGCTTTGTCGCGGCGACAAAAGTCGAAAAAGTAAAAGTGTCCCTTATTGGCCAACAGTTAATTGTTTGGAACATCAACTTTTGACAAAAGTTGAAACAATGAAAAGTCAGGGATCGTGAGGGACCTATATGTTATTGGATCGGGTCTAAATAAAGTTCCGATAAGTTTTCGGACACAATCTACATACGGGTCTCGTTAGTATTCAGTTTGGATAAGTAACATGATCTACATACGGGTTTACATTGCTTATTGAAGATACTCGATATATATGTATACTTAGTAAGTGTACCTGGCATAACCTACATACAGGCTCTATAGGATATTCAGTGGGGATACTCGATAATATCTACATACAGATCCTATAATACACTAGCTGAGGACACATGAAATTGTTTACATACCGGTTTCATATTATACTGTGTTTGGATATCCGACATTATCTACATACAGGTCCTATAATAGTACTAAATGAGGATACCCGAAATGATCTACATACGGGTCCTATTAATATACTTAGTGAGGATATCCAATATGATCTACGTCCACGAAAATACTTACGCGCATAATTTATCAAAGATGTCCTCTGCTATTTTCTCGGTGATGTTCTTTATCAAGTTAATCATTTCCAGAGAGCCTGTTGAGCTCGACTGTACTACCAGTGCTGCCGGGGAAATCAGTGAGAACGGCTGCATATTGATGACATCTTTTAAAATATCCGTTGGATTTGTGGTTACCATACCGAGTAGTTGAGACACTTGTGTTTGTATCGCATCAGTTGACATGGAAGATGGAAGAAGACAGTTGATGGTGCCCTGTCGAAACAATAAACCACAACGATACCATTACCAATTAAATGTTACATATGTAATCAGTTTTATCAGGTTTCATAGTTTCCCGTTTAATATCAAAGCTATTCCACGCGTAAGGAAGAATATCAATGATTTTTTACTAATGAGAAACACGAGTAAAAATATCAGTGTTTTAGACAATATGAGTAGAATTTACGAGAAAATATTCTTTTTATTACGGTTTTTTTCCCCATCTGCTGTTGAATCACTAAGTTTCGTGATGTTTTTAACTTCGTTGATTTCGTTTCTAATCTTAATCCAAGAATTATTAGGTCCACGAAGTAATTACAAGTTTGATATAAAGCCTTTCTCCGTTTTAGTGGTTATTCGTAATCCACGAAGTGATGTTCCCATGGAATGGTGTTTGTCGAAAAACCACGAATTTTGGGCCCCACGAATATATCTGATTTCGAAATATTCAATGCACAGGCCTCAACACCAGTAGTGAACAAGTAAATTTAGCATTTTCCATCTATTCAATTTACGTGCGCTCAACTGGAGATATAAACTCATAACCTGACCAAAATATAAGTATATTGAGCAAAAATTAGAAATTAGGAGTTTTGAATATCGTTACTTCATATAATATATTCATTTTACCGATCAAAATTACATCTTAATGTCAGGTATGCATTGAAAATAGAAAATACACCTTCTGGACCTTGCTGAACAGATTACCAAATCTCTTGATAACTACTTATTACGTTTAAACATTCGACTAGCAAAATCACTATTACATATCACTGGAATTATTCAAAACTGGAAAGAATGCGATTTTCGTAAAATTTGTGGGCTTTTTTCTCTCTCTTTTTTTTAATTCTATATGCTTTCCTAAATGTATAAAGCAAATTATATTCTTAATAATATAGTCCCTGAGGTAAGCTATAGCCTTTTAGCTTGAATGTATTCTGGCAAGGTAGCTATGAAATATTAGTGTAAGAGAAAATTATAACTTATATCCTAAATTTGTCCTTTGTAACGTTGTAAAGGGTTTTACATACACCTTTCTCTTATGGCGTATTCGATCATCCTCGATACCCCAGAGGTTATGCTCACTTTCACTCTCTGCACTCCTAACATATGTCCTAGCGAAATCGAAGGGTGAGAGTGCACCAACTTGAAGATGAGACGACAATACTAGTCTGATCATTTGGGTTACCTCAAGAGAATCTAACGGTCGCGTAACGGTAAAATTGACTGGCTTTGAAGTTGGGTTTCACTCTTCTGTAATCTTCAAAGGACAGGTTTCAGCCTAGCGAATGCTCTGGTTTTGTTTTTTTACCTGCCACCAATCAAATAGCTAGCCGTGTACTTTCAAGTTTACTATGACATATCCAAGGGGTGCTGAGAGAGAAAGTGAACGTAACCCCTGGAGTATCGAGGATGGTATTTGACATACTTTGTGGAACACTTTAGATCTGGATCTTCATTCTTTTAACCTTTTGTATCGCTGGTTAGCCCTAAGTGGACAAAATGTCCATATGGTCTAGCAAATAATTACATTTTTTACGTTCTGCATCGACATATTAATCTTTGGATATGTGATTTTTCTTCATCATATTCCTAGTAAATATTTTCACGTCACCAGGTGGTTGAATCTGCTGGTAGAATATCAGTCCCCGGGAAGACTGAAACCTCGTATCTCAGTGAATGTTGTCTGGTTTACATGAAATACTGATGAAAGAGAAAATTTTCACTGATTCCAAACTTTGTTTTAAGGGTTTTTTTTTCTTGATTTGATGTCAATTTAAAGTAATTTAATTTGAAGAGTTTCACAAGAAATCCAAGTTTATAACGATGGTGTTCTCAAACATATATCTTACCATGATCTCCACAATGGACGCCTTGTAGACATTGCAGGTACAACTCAGATACACCGAGTCTATAGAGGAACTGAAACGACAATCAATATGTATACATAATCTATGTGGGAGGAACCCGGAGTACTCGGAGAAGTCTCATATGGTAGGGCAGGTGACCCCGTACCTTTTCTCGTCCGGTCTAGGAACCACACCCCGGCTACCTTTGTAGACGGGGAGTGCATTATACACTGCGCATACAGCCGACCACCCTAGA
>NW_018484171.1:0-2945 GCF_002113885.1 Mizuhopecten yessoensis
GCTAACTCATTACCAACTCTCTTGTCAATAAAGGGCAGCTAACCTGATTACCAACTCTCTTGGCAATAAAGATCAGCTAACTCATTACCAACGCTCTTGTGAATAAAGATCAGCTAACTCATTACCAACTCTCTTGGCAATAAAGGTCAGCTAACTCATTACCAACTCTCTTGTAAATAAAGGCCAGCTAACTCATTACCAACGCTCTTGTGAATAAAGGCCAGTTAACTCATTACCAACTCTCCTGTAAGTAAAGGCCAGCTAACCTCATTGCCAAATCACTTATTATCAAATCTTTTTACCACGTTTCCTGTAAAAAGAAGGGTTTTATTTCAAACCTTAATAATGGAGGCAAACATTAGTATGTGTTCCTGACCGGGATGACATAAAATTACCATTTATATATCTAGATATATTGTTGACATACGAAACCTCAAACGAAGTATATTGGTTAAAAGAACTTATTGATAGAAGCTTTAAGTATATAACGTGAATATTTCTGGTAAAGCAATGGAGAAAGTACCTTTTTTCTATTATCTTTGCAATAGGTTTTGTAGTTCAGCACTATCTCTAATATTATCAAAACTGTCATGGACAGGATCTCGTCTATTCTGACGACATTTTGGTGTCGGAAGTCAGTTTAAACAAGCAACTGGTGAATTCATGTTGGGATATTCATGCAGTATAACCTTTAACAAACCTACGTTGAGTGTCATCTGCTTAAACGAAAAGGTTAAGTTCCGTAAAAAGTTTTCTCTATAGAGAAGCACGTGGCATCTGTCTGGAACTAGTGTATACTTAGGAAAAACCTCAGATAAAATTTATTAAGGCCCCGTGCCACTTATTGCAACATAAATTACATTGTACTTTACCATTACAAAAAGCTCGCAAAAAGGAGTGGATCTGGGCAGATAATCAGCAACCTGCTTTTGAATCAAAATAAAATTCCATGTAAAACAGTGACACTCGCTTGGGAAGCTTTCATCCTCTGAATAACGACGCTTTGAACGAAGCCCTTGGAGCTGAGCTACAGTTGTAAGATAGGAACAGTGCGGGCTGAAGAACGTCGTAATGTATGCCAGCACATGATTGACAACACCACAGAGCACGCACTGTATTACCAGGAGAGAACTGCCTACGATTGTAACATTGACGAGACTTAACACCAACTCGGACACCCTTTTTATGAAAATTTCTTCATGGCTATTGAAGTTCAAATGTATAGAGCAAAAATGTATAGAAAGGTCAACTAGCTTGATTGGTTAATGTCCGAGCGGTACCATCGAGTGCACTATCGTGCTTTGTGTGCTGCTCAAACTATTGTGCAGCTCGCTATCAGTGCAAAGTTTAATATATCTATATGTATATGCCTTAATCATTGATAAAAACAGGGGATTTGTGGGTATATAAGGCACATGTAGGGCTGAAGTAACACCTTAAGAGTTGATGGTCTAAGACTGCTCCAACACTACAAGTCTTACATACAGATCGACTCAGTTCATTCTTACTACACTACCAATCCATGCCAATTTCTTATCACCTCTCCTGGCAGTTATCGTATTGTTACCTGTGTTTGAATCAGTTAACATGGCGGGGATTATGGTATGATATGGACGTTTAGTTGGGGCGATCACATTTGGGTGCTCTGGATCCAATGAAAATCCACTCCCTCGGTTCTACAACACAGACATGAAATACACTAACACCTGGTCAGTATATGGATCAAGGTACACTGGAATATGTAACAATAACAACCTTCTCTTTCATGAAAATTGTTCTAGACGATAGATATTTGGTATGTTGACTCAAACAGCTTTTGCTTCGAAATACAAATATTGCCATTGATTGTGATGATGTCACCACACAGATACTCAAACAGGTGTACGCTCTATTTAATGTAACACCGACGTTTCCTAACGGAATTCGAAGTGTTGCATTTCATAGTAAGGCTTTCACTTGATGCATACACATTGACAAGATGTTTCCAACTTAGAATGTTAACCATTGGCGTAGTGAAAACAGTGCCAAATACAAGAATAAAATAACTTGTGTAATGTAAATCTAAAAATGATCAGCTATAATTGTTTTATACATTCCCGTAGTATACATAATCCAATTTTCTTAAATATATGCATATAAGCTGCACACAGAACACTTAATTTCTTCTGGTATCGAACTAGATATCATGATGAAAGAAAAAGATACTTCAGACGTTAGTTTAGTCGTAAATGTCATCAAAGGGTGTGTAAGAGGAGCGTTAGTAGACAGATTCCAAGATAACCTTCCCACCACACTGACTATATGATGATACCGACGTTACACTCCTTACCTGTAACGTAAAGCCACACCCCTCGGGAACAATGGCCGAGCCGAACCCCATGAAGTTGCTGTTGATGAAGGAGCATGCATTGCCTTGCGAGTCTGCTGTAGTGAAGTACACAGTGTCGGGGCCAATGTTCAAATCGCCTCTTTTCACATTCGCCATAGCCCTGTGTGCACAAACCACAAAGGAAGTGATTGATGTTCATCTTGATCTGTTGAATTAGACAGACTCTTTGCTTAACTTAAACAAATGCCGTCTGATAACGTTTCTAGTCTACAGTCGAACCAAACGCAACCTGAGTATCATCTTGATCATCTAGATCTAGATACTATTAGTCCATGTATTATTTAGACTTACAACTGTTAGTCCACGTATTATCTAGACCAACAACTGTTAGTCCATGTTTTATCTAGACCTACAACTGTCAGTCCACGTATTATCTAGACCTACAAATGTTAGTCCATGCTTTATCTAGACCTATCATAGTTGTCCATATATTATTAAGATCTACAACTATTAGTCCGTGTATTATCTAGACCTATCAAAGTTAGTCCGGGTATTATTAAGACCTACAACTGTTAGTCCGTGTATTATCTAGACCTACAATTTGTACAACTGTTAG
>NW_018484172.1:0-2945 GCF_002113885.1 Mizuhopecten yessoensis
TGGCCAAGTGGTTAAGGCGTCTGACATTCTGCTACCACTAACCCTGCATCACTGGGTCGCAGGTTCGTGACCTACATAGGGAAGTCGCCAGGTACTGGCTGTTGGTCGGTGGTTTTTCTCCGGAAACTCTGGCTTTCCTCGACCATCAAAACCTGGCACAACCTTAAATGACAATAGCTGTTAATAGGACGAGAAACATGTTCATCTTTAACTTCTGCCTGGACTTCTTGGTATTTTATTGGGACACAGCATTAGGACATACAACAGCGTTGTCCATGGGTGTCCTCCTCCTTCGACCTCTCTTATATATTCACCATGTTGCCATGTATGTAATTGTTTACTCCTCGCAATATCTTTTAGTAAAATATAAATAGCAGTTTCATGTTTATTTGTCACATGTGAATGCTGAAACAAGAAACTGAATACAGCTTTTCTCTTTCAGTCAAGGAGAGTTTACACACCAATCATAATAAGTGTAAATATTGTCGAATTGCTAGCCCCACTTTTAAGTATGCAGACTATAAGCTGAGTTTGAACTGATCTGAAATTCCTTAACTCACTGTTGTTGGCGTCACACCATTAGTCTACGACTACAAAGCTTGAAGAATCTTGTTTGTGTTAAACTTGAAAAGATAGGTGATATAGAAAGCAAAATTGTTAAAACCATTTCAGGTCATCAAAGAAGCATACATTTGTATGTTTTATCAAGTTGTATTTGTAAGCGTATGTGATTGGAAGTTTTCTGGGTGATTCTAGACTTTAAACCTCTTCTAGCAAAGTCACAGCAAAGTTATCTGTGAGGATTTCATCACATTATGAGTTGTGGTTGGAGTAATAAGGTTTATAATAAATTCCAGTTGTAACACTTCGTTTAAAAAAGTTCATACTGTTGAACCTCTTCATCTCGATGTCAACATGATTATGAAAAACTTTGGGTTAAAATATCTGAGTATACAGGTTAAGACAGTTTCTATGTCTGATATATGAGTTTGTTATAATGTTTGGTCAAATTCATGGGTTTTAATGAGATAGTCTAAATTGTTGATTTTCCCAACAGTTCAATGCCTAAAATGTTGGTTATGATGTGAAACTTTAAAACTTACAAGCTCTCTTTGACCTCATGTTTCTGATGTGAAATTGAAAGTGCGCTAGTCTGTACACAAATCACTGTGTTGGAATGTACACATAGTTGATGTCATTAATTAGATAAACACGTGAAATCAATACAATCCACCTCTTACATTCAGACAAATGGGTACTCAACATTAACTATGGTATTGTTTCTATAATCTCAGGATTGATAATCAAAGCCATACAAACTCCTGTAAAACATGAACCGCCGGGCCAACCAGGCCAACCAGGCCAACCAGGCCTAGGTTGTGATACTGTGGAGCTCATTTATACATGAACATTCATTGTGACCCATTTTCTGATTAGGCAGTGTCGTCAGCTTGAGTGCAAATAATGCACCATTCAAATCAATTATTGTTTAACGAGTTCACAGTGAGTACTGATTACTGTTAATCAGCATTGATGAAGTTTGATTCTTAATATGAACAACTTGTTTATTTTATTGTCAAAATTTCATTTAGATAATAAAGACCTAGCATTTATTGCTCAATAAGAATGATGTTCGGAAATATTGAAAGACAAATTACCATAGCCTTATGTCTAATAATTATGTATTATAACGATTGTAAGACTGCAAGGTGAAAATAAGAAAACTTTGAGGTAATCAATCCTTTTTCACAGTTTTAATTACATGTACTAAGATAATGAAGAGTGCTAGTCTTGGCCGGGACCAGAGAAAACTTAAAGTTAAACGAGGTCTTCATGTTATAAATGTTTGAGATAACAAAGTTCTACTGTATAAACAACTGTAGAGAAAGTATCCTAATGCCTGCAAGTTAATTCATCTGCTATATGTACAGTGGAACTTCCCTAAACTGATCCTTCTGAAAACTGATGCCTCCTTACTGAGCGAAATAGCGATGACCAGAATCCTCCTCTTTATTATAGTACCTGTACATGTAATAATGAACTTCCTATTACTGTACTGATCTCTCTTAATCCTGAACATCAAACCATTTTCTGCCTGGAATAATCTCGTTAAAATATTCATTCCATGAACCAGTCTTACTTGAGCTTGCTGACACGTTGTGACCAAAGTCAATGTTAACGAATGCATTACTATTGTGCCTTTGCAGGGCACACACTGATAATTTTTGGTATCAAAAGCTACACTGAAATGAAGTTAGAAGTTTACATACTCTATTTATATCTACACAGCCAATGCCAGTTGAAACTAAGTTGAATGATATTGGTTTTATTGCATCGGACATATCTTAGACTTTATCAAACAGAGCTAGAAAGCCCCAATCTCAGTGTTGCAGTACAATAGAACATCCAATAACTATTTCAAACAACACATGTCACATTACCCAGGGGAGGATGTAGGTTTTTCGTAAAGGGAGAGCGCAACAAGGATTTTAAATATGGGCCCCTCAATGATCACAAAGGTGTGAAACCAACAATCATTTATGTTCGTATCCACCAAGGGGGGAGCACAGGCATTGTGTTCTCTAGATCTAGTTCCCCTGAATCCCCCAATGTTACTGCTTTGTTATAGCGATAGTCAGCTTTGCAGTAGAAATCATGCATATTATTCACATGTGTGTCATGATATAACAAAGTAAGGTTTGACAATCACATAATATGCCTTATGAATTAGTGGATATAAAATAAAAAAGGTCAATCCCTGATTGATTTTTTTTCTTTCTATGCAGTATCCTGCAACACCTAATTTTAAGTCGCTGGATTTGCCTTGTATCCATACATTGAAATCACATGTTGCTGGTGCAGCTTTCACTCCTTTGAGATTGTATCAGAAACATAGATTGGTCCACATTTTAAACTCTTCATCATATTTAGCCGTTTTAAAATAC
>NW_018484173.1:0-2945 GCF_002113885.1 Mizuhopecten yessoensis
TGCCGGAGTGGTGGAGAGAGCAGTTGAAATATTGAAACAGGAGGTACAAAACATCAAGGATGAGGATGATGCACTACCCTTCACAGGAAAGGTTTTGACAGATGAGGATGCTGATTTTCACCGGGATATTTGTAGAAGGATCATTGGAAAAGGAGGAGAGAACATTAAACGGTTGACATCTGAGCTAGGGCCCAATATTAGGTTGCAAATCCAAAAATTCAGTCATATACTTGTCTCGGGGACGGATGCTGAAAAAGTGGAGAGAGCAGTTGAAATATTGAAACAGGAGGTCCAGAGGGGATATAATAAGTTAGGACCCTTCACAGAAGAGGTGTTCACAATTGAGGATGCTGAAAAACACTCAAGGATTTGTAGAATAATAATTGGAAAAGGAGGACATAAAATTAAAAATTTGAAAGCAGAGCTGGGGTCTGATATTGACTTAACACCCATAAAAAATGGTTACATAGTTGTGTCTGGGACTAATGCTGAAATGGTGGGGAAAGCAGCAGAAAAAATAAAACTGGAGGTCCAAAGAGTTAAGAAAATGGTTGTTGAATCCTTCACTGAAAAGGTGACAACAAATGAGGATGGTGATATTCACGCTAAGATTTGTGGAAGGCTCATTGGGAAAGGAGGATGTAATCTTCAACTTATGAAATTGAATTCAGGGCTCAATTTTCACATAGATGTTCCAGACATTTCGAAAACTCCATACGTATATGTCTATGCAAGTAGCATGCAAGTGTTAGAGAAAGCTGTAGAGGTAGTAAAACACCAGATAGAAACAGTTCGAAAAGAGATAATATTAGATTCATGCAAGAGTTTGTATGAGGATTGGCACATGAAGACAGAAAACAGTTGATTTAGATACCGTGTATGTTGGACATGTATTCGTTTTTGAGACTGTTGCTGAAGTGGTATTAATCGAGAGCAGTAAAATTTGCAGTCCCCAGTTTTACAAATATTCCTGACACTCGATGAACTATTGGAACTTTCCAAAGATTTTCAATCGGCAAACATTTTGCTCTTGTTTTTCTGTTAATGAAAAATTCCTCAACCTAGGACTGTTTCTTGACTATTCCAGTCATGCTTTCCAATAAAAAGAATTTAAGTTAGAAATAAAATTTAAGAATTTCCTCAAGTAAAGGAACATATGTGAAACTGTACAGAGCTAGGGAACTTTAACTGTTTTATATCAGAGTGGACTGAACAAAAGTTAATATTTTGAACTTGAAAAATATTCAAAATTGTAAAAAACATACATGTATTATAGGGCCATCCTTAAAAAATTGAATTAAAAATTGATTGCAGTTTCCGTACTCTTTTGATTTTCATTGGATAGGTAGGTATTATTTGTTTATATTTGTAGAAATATTTCTATATAAAAACCCAATGTTTCAGTGATTTTTCATCAGGAAATGTTTTTTTACAAAGTTCTTAAGAAGTTAGACAAGGTATCATTTTTAATGAGTCGATCAGGAATATTTTTAGCAGTTCAAATCACACTTTGTCTAGCTGTGGTCCATTTAATTGTCCGTCCTTCTACCCTTAAACAATTCAAGTTAGCGCTATTCCTCAGAAATTCGTAAATTTCATGTAAAGATTCCCCATAGTACCCAGTTACGCATATCAAATATTGAGACTGATTAGAAAACCAAGATTGCCAACAGGCTGCCAGCCATCTTCAATTTTGAGAGTTAAAGTTTGTTATCACTATTTCTTAGAAAGATCTGGAGAGATGTTTCTCAAATTTAGCTTGAAAGTTTCACATGGTGCCTAGTTATGCATATCAAATATAAATTGAAACTGATCGGAAAACCAAGATGGCCAACAGGCAGCCATCTTGAATTTTGAGAGTTAAAGTTTGTTTGTGCTATTTCTCAGATTAATTACTGGAGATATTTTTCTCAAATTTCACCGGGTCCAAAGGACCAAGGTGAGCTTGTGCCATACCGTGCCCTCCGTCATCCGTACGGCAACAATTTCTTCAAACGACTTCTCCTTCTTAAACACTGATTGGAATTTAACTAAATTTAGGTGGTGGTGGGGATTCAAAATTGTACAAATGGTAGGGCTGAGGTGTTGGGGCAATTTGGCTATATTACATTGAACGACTTCTTCTGTAGAACTCTGCACTTGATATCGATCATATTTGGTCAGAAGCATTCATGGTAGGCGGGGATTCAAAAGTGTACGAATGGAGAGGCTGACCCCCCAAGGGGCTGAGGGGCAGGGCCAAAAATTGTTATTTGGCTATATTGATTTAAGCGACTTCTCTGGAACTAAGAGATGGATATGAACCATATTTAGCTGGAAGTATCCCTAGGAAGTGTGGATTCAAAATTGTACAAATGGTGGGGCTGAGGGGTGGGGAAAAAAGGCGGCAATTTGGCTTTATTGCTATAAACAACTTCTGAATGAAAAACTATGAACTATATATCAATCATATTTGGTTGGAAGAATTCATGGGAGTTGAGGATTCAAAATTGTACAAATGGTGGGGCTGACCCCCCAGGCTAAAGGGTGGAGCCAAAAGTAGTTTATTACTTTGAAATGGTTGAGATCCCAACCTTACAGTATAACCTTATAGAATGCGCATATGCTTCCAAGATGGCTCTTGGGTTTGGCCCCACCCTTAACTTTGAAACAGATGAGATCCCCACATCAAAACTGTATATTCTAATGCAGGACATAAAGAGACGAATGCAGTCATGATATTAGGAATAGACCCTTGAGTCTGGCCAAACCCCTAGGGACCTAGTTTCTGAGTAGCAGCTTTGAAACAGTTGAGATCCCAACCATATATACAATTGCCAAGTTTAAAAATAAGAATGCACATGTACAGATGCTTCAAGGATCGCTCTGGGGTCGGCTCCACCCTTAGAGACTTAACCCTAGGGTCATAACTTCGAAACGGTTAAGATCCCCACCCCAAAACTATA
>NW_018484174.1:0-2946 GCF_002113885.1 Mizuhopecten yessoensis
AGTGTCAATAACTTACATACGTGTGAAGGAAACCCTGGCCTTAACTAACATTAAACTATACAGAAGTCTACAATGATTGAAACGAGAAATCCCTATAAACACACACAATTTAAGTATGAAAATCATTCAAAAGACACAAACTATTTTGAAGTTAAAGCATTACTACAGTTACTAGTCTTTTAGCAATAATGATGCCGTTACATATTTCAACCTTTCATTCACCTACTGTAGGCGTTGTGTACAGTAATATCAATGCGGTTAGCACAGTTAAATAAGTTTAGGTCATAATGAACACGGCTATATAGCTAGCGATTTTTTGTCAAAATGTGGCAGGGACAATCATGTACACAAATACGTATGTCCTGGTAGACTCCACAACACTTCCCAATCGGTTTACTTCTTGAAAAGATTTTACTAACAATATTATTTTCGACACACATGCAGAAGTACCATGTGCACCCAGAAGGTACGAGGCATAGGCGTTACTTACTTGCAATCACACATGCAGAAGGCCGGACGTCACTGGCGATCAGCTGATCATGATTGTAATCATTTTGGACAACAAGTATAATGTGTGACGGTAGCAGATGCAACATAAACTGCATACAATACACACACAACAAACATCTACCTGTACGTTACAGGTATCGCGATCAGCCAACCACGCCTCTCTATATTTAATGAACTGGGTTCTCTATATTATATATACATACAAATATAATATATAGATATATAAACAGGGTTCACCAGCTGAGCACTGAACCGGTCACATCCTGTTGTAATCAAGGGTGTATTGATATATGTTCTGTAAACTATACTCTCAGTCTCAATCATCCACCCATGCAACATTTACCGAGAAACATTAAAATCTTTCAATCGCTCCACGGATAAGAACCCAGACGGAAGTTAGTTTACGGCACTTGCATTACAATTCATTCAAACTTCACTTACCTGTGTGGACCTGCCAGAAGATACGCTATCATCACACACAATTGCATAGGTATATACGTAAGGAAAACTGACCTTTAGCACTGACAGTGAATCTGTGTCAGTTAACTTAGTCACGTACAACAGCCGCCTGGCTCCCTCACGTGTTTTACACGTACACCTAACAGTGTCATTGGCTAACGTTCAACCGCGAAATGACAGATTACATAGTCGAGAACATATCCCATCAATCTCATTTCTTTCTTTCTCTTCACGTATTGTTACATAGCTGCACCCTGATGAACCGAACTCGGTGTAAATCTCTTCGAGTACAATCAGCTTAATCACCATACCTTAGTAGATTGTGTCCCCTCTATCTCTGCAAATATATCCAAAAAACTCTGTCGTTGTTTCCCTCTCTCAAAATATTGCAGTATTATCATTTTTCACTATTCATAGCATAACATGTAGTCCACCCTATCCGAGTTTTATCAGCTTAGTCTGCGTGTCCAATTAACTGAGTCCCTCTTTTCGTATTTTACGTGGAAATACTAGTACTAACTTACACTGTGTCCAAAGTACCGTTAAGTGTGTGCCCGACTCCAAAATGTCTCTTTCATGGCATGTCATTTTTTTATATTGGTATTTAATAAAAGCTGGGTAGCTGGCGGATTTCGCAGTATTAAAGTTAAGGGAGACAGAAAGAAACTGCTACGTCATTTTTCCGGTATCCAAGAGGTTAAGAACTTTTCAAGAATACTATTAGTCACAAGCGAAACCATACGGGAAAGATAAGAGATATATGACTGATAACTTTAAATAAGTTTGGCAATTTGTTTCAGTCTACAGTAAATCTATAGCTAGAAGAACATTCCCATATAATTAAATTACATGTACATTAATAAATGTTCTAGGAAAATTATAAATATAATATTATTCGTGTTAAAATCTTGATTACAAGATTCGTCACAGCTCTTCGGACAATGAACATGCAAATACCCGGAAAGACGGCGCCACCCATCTGCATGTAACAATCCATCAGAACAATGGCCAATTTTGGGGGGACCAGAAGGAGTTTGGGCCCTAAAATACAAATATGATAAAAATATAAGACGCATTTAAAAACATCGACTTAAACTCGAAAAATATCTTCTTCTTTTTTAAATATTTACCGTAGTGGTGAGTCGAATTCCAAGATAAAAAAAAAAGATTACAGTCACGGTATAATAGGCAATCTTATTAAAACTCCTCCTTTCTTTGTTGTTCGTTTTTGGTACAGAAAACACAATGAAAGCTCTGGAGTGCAATGACACATCTTATTTATAAATAGACCGAGTATATAATGACCTCACTAGCGTGGCAATACAATGGTATACAAAGCCCTTGACACAATAAGTTACACTGACGAACTGTTAAACAGTAGCCGAATCGAGACCACTAGTGGTAACAGAGAGTATATTCCGTGCGAGTATAAGGACAATGATCTCAATTCATAGTTCGCGAAGGATCTTTTCCTGGGGAAAAAACAGCAGGTATAAATTTAAAAAGAACACTCCATTCAGAATTACGCAGAGCGGAAGGGACACAGATTGGCAATACCCTGAAAAAACCCAGCTTGACTGTATCACAAATCTAGTGACAGGACAAACCTCAACGCTACTATAATGTATTTCGCAGGGTGAATTTAAGTACTCGAAGATGGCATTTGGTTCCCGGCTTAACAGACGTGCATTATTTCAGCAATGAATGATCTAATACTAAACATATTGGGAAGAAGGACGTCGGCAGTCTGAATGAAGTTCAGGGCGATGACAAACGGGACATGTTATAGGTATGAACGCTTTACATGATCAACATTTGCCAGCCGAGACTGCAGAAGGCCAAGGAAGTGTGGCACTTGAAACTTTTCTAAACTGCCAAGAGGAAGGCGAACGTCTCCCGGGAAGGGATGGGGGAGAGAATGAACATCAGCACTTTGTGCTTTGCTCGTGCATATCCAGAGTTCATGCAGTGTTAGAA